>NW_015374327.1:84196-153114 GCF_001272555.1 Dufourea novaeangliae | reverse complement strand
GAGACGCGCGACCACCCTCCGCGACGGTTCACGAGAAAGTGAGGAAGCAAGCACAGACCTGCACGGGCTGGTACGACCTTGGTACACGGCGTACACGGCCAAGTCAATAAACTGGGTGACGCAACTCACTAGCGCGTTGGATCGACGGAGAGCACCGATACTCAGCACGCTCTACCGTACTCTCTCGCTCGCACACCTCCCTCCCATAGACCACCGAAATTCCTCGGCACCTGTCAACACCGACGGAGAGCATCGATACCGCGGCTCGCTCTACCGCTCTCGCTCGCACGCCGTGACGTCACCCGATTCCCGGAATCCCTTTTCGTTTAGCTGAAGATTGGCGCGTTGGACCGACGGAGAGCACAGATATCACAGGATTGCTCTACCGCTACAGCCCGACTAGTGCGGGAAACGAATGTCTACTGTACATGTAATTTTGTAATTCCTTATCGAACTTAATGAATGAATTATAGTTTTATTAAATAGTTTAACTTTGAATAATTACACGACAATCTTTATTTATCTATAAAATACAGGAAGATGATACACATGCTTCTTAAACAATCATTTCAAGTTCTCTCGCGTAATCTATAGCTAGTGTAGCCAAATCTGAACTTGGTATTGGTTCTTCAGTTTTCTTTTCACTAGTAGTTGTAAAGTAGAAGTAACTATCCTTGGCCAAGTTCCAGTTCTTCTTTACCGCGAATGCTTTCATATCTTTTTCCGTATTTAGATTGAGCATTCTCGAGGCATCCTGAATAGAAATTTTGTCGTATGCACTTTCCATACATGCTCCAATCTCATCACGAACAGTATTTAATAAAATGTCTATGAAGAAATTGTAAGATGCTGCTGGCACATTCCCTTTTGCTAAGAATATTTTATTGTACGATCCTTCCATTAGATATTGTTCTAAGCTTAAAGGATGTCTGACATACACGTTTGATTGTATTTGATCTGAAGGTAGCAGTTCTAATTCTGTGTGAAATTCTGCTACACGATTTTGAGACAATAGAAACAAGAGATTCAGTCCAAGTAGATGATACTTATATGCAGACTCCATAAGTCCAGATTTATAATCAAAGTAATAACATTTCAATTGTGCCATGTAACGTTCGAAAGAAGGTATATCTTCTGTGACTATACTCCATTGTGCACCAATTTCTAAAATGTCCCCTGCAAGTGCAAAAAAATTAATACATAATATTCTGTATAAAAATTTTAGTCTGCGTTATTTATATTTAATATAATTTATACATTAACACGTACGAGCTATAAGTAATTCATTTTGACTTGCTGTACTGTTGGATGTTGGTAGGAACATTAAATGCGTAAGACCAACCTGTAAAAATTAATTCTGTTACATTTCTCATTTAATAATTGCACGAACAAATTCGTACCAACGGAAATATATAACATTAATCATATATTGTCTGTTATACTTTGAGTCCAAACACAATGACAATTCATTTTGACAGACGAAAAAGGTTATATTATTTGCATGTTCGATAAAGAAAACCTTCTTCAATAACAGAACAACAAAAAGTTAATTTCAAGTGTTACCTTTAACTGATTGAGCAATTCACCGCATTTTTTTAAATTACACGGAGTCGCTGTCCATTCTTGCTTTAAATTTTTGTACAATGAAACAACATCCTTCAACGCTGCCATTTTCGCATGTAAACGCAGTTAACACCTAAGTTGCGTTCAGTAGACGCGCAACTATTGAGGACGAGTTGATATCGTGAACGAGTCTACATCGAGGGTACTGGTAAACCGAAAAAAAAGGCGAGCCTATATTGAAGAGTGTTTCTTTCATATGGCATTATTCCTATTTATCTTCTAAAATCATTACACGTACACATTCCACCACAATGTTAACAATAGAGTGTAAAGAACAAATATAACTGTTTGTCGCAGAAGATTTGTTTCGTATATTGCGCGAATGAGCCTAAATTGTAGTACTTTGATTGAACCAAAATGTAAAAAAACCTAGATTGTAGTAGTTACCTTTGGATGGTTTCCTAGTTATTTAATTTCTACGAACAAATGAATACAAGGTTTGTCTGATTTGAGTACCAAACATTCTTATATTTAGTACTTCGATGATAATATTGATCAGAAACCATCAGAAACTGTAGTTCACTGTAGTTTCTTTTTTCTGTCAGCTATCTGGAAAAGAAGAATGAATATCGAAGAATGACGTTAGAGAAACAATGGCAGAAAAATTTATACCAAAATTATGGCTGGCCAGATAATTATTCGGACAGCTCGTTCTTGGAACAGTTACGTAAAAATATTAAACCGAATGATGTAACATTGATGGAAGCAATAATATTTGGAGCCACTATATGTATTCAATTGAATATCATAGTTCTCTTCGTTATTATATTCATCTGGTTAAACGAAGAATGGACTACGCCTAATATAATATTCCTATCGAGTGTAATTTTAACTATATTTGGTTACCTTGTGTATTGTGCAAAGGAACCAAACACTATGCATAAATTAACGAAGGACATCAGAACGGTATTAATTTTTCTTACATTTGGTTATATCTTATCTCCAGTCTTGAAGACGTTAACTGAAACCATCAGTACAGATACAATTTATGTCATGACAATACTAATGTTTTTAACACATCTAATATTCAGTAAATACGGTTCTTTGCAGATCTCTTTGTCAGATTCTTTATCCATAACATCTTCTATTTTTGGTTCACTGATGTTAGCCTCCAGGCTGGCGTCTCCGTCACATGCTTTCTCTCTTCTTACAGTTGCTGTGCAATGTTTCGTTTTATTGCCGTTTTTAATGTACAAACTAAGTAACAAAATATTTATTTCAAGTTTTTTAACGTTTAGTTCTTTATATTTCCTTTTATTTGTTTCACAAACAATCTCTTACGTTTTTATTGTGTCCATAGTATTCCTTCATTTTATATGCCCTTGTTGGTACGTACAGTGTCAAAGATATAAGGATAACATTTATGGTCCTTGGGATGAGGCTGTTATAACTTCTTAAAAACTAAGATACGTGTAAATTGTAAATATACTGCATGGTACATGTTCGAATGATACAATTTAAAAGGGAAATCGTTCAATGATTTTAACATTTAATTTATTAATAATAGGGACCACAATTGATATAGCAACAGAACATAACTGTAGAAGATTATTTTTTTATATTATTATGTCCAACAAAAATATTACAAAATGTCAAATATATATATTAACAATATTACTCCAACTATTCAACTGTAATTTGTGAACGTTAATTGATAAAAGTATGTTTTTACACGAGTTTTCATTGAACTAAGCATTTTATACATATACAGAAAGGAACAATTGAAAATTATATTCAATAATTGTTAAGCTTCGATAAGTCCAATCTAAATTTTTTTTTAAATAAATACTGTTTCCATGTTTCTCGGCCGTCGTTCGTAAATATACACGAACGTTAAAAAAATATGTTCTTGTACATCCGAACTGTTTCGCGTAAACGCGGGCTTACTGTACAATTATAAACTGTAATAATCGTTTGATTCTTCTTACAAGCGCTTCGATGAAGTTCTGATCTACCGTTGCATATTCATTGTGTGTATCTAACAACTGCGTAATAAAACTGTCCGTAAAAGTAGAAACGAGACCATGTTTCAATTCCATTAACGTCTCCGATGACCCCTTCCATGCTACCATGTCTTCATCTATGCCCGCTGATGACACTGAAAAAATAATTATGGATTAGAAATTATAAGCAAACTGTCGAGTCGTAAGTTATTGCCTAATATACGATATTTTGTACTATCAACTGGTCATTGTAATAAACAGAATCTGTCGTTATAAATTTTGTATAATACAACCAAAATTATGTTTGTTATTTAGGACAGGAACCTTACCTTGCATTCGACTGTGCCGTGATACCACCTGGATCATATAAAAGTCCAAGTGACTCCATAGAATATACAAAGCATGTTCGATTATCAGAGAGCAATATTTGATACTTCGACGTTTCTCTTTCACCCAACGGCACAATCGTTGTTCCACAATTACCCGCTGCTTTTGAACCGTGAGCTCTGCTTCTTCTTCGGACAAATACTCTTTCAATTCCGTTGTACGCATTTCACTTAACATCGCAACCTTTTTTATAAGAGTGTCTATATGCGGTAATTCGGTGTGTAATAAATTCGTTACGGAGACAAGTTGATCGATAATTGTCCCCAAGTGTACGCCGCCAGACGTATCCTTCGCCCTGTCTTCTGTGCTTCCCAGTTTAGAGGTCAGATGCGGCTCGAACAGTACGTTCCGTATTTTTTGATCCATTCGGCTGTGTTGCATTTGATTGCGAGTGTACAGCATAATATTCGCGACAATTTGCACGCACGACATGTGCTGTTGGTTCGCGTCTGTTTCCTCGTGGCTTAAACGAACAGGCGCCGGTTGCAATTGAAATTTGCACAATAATGACAGCATCAGTCTCTGCAATCGATAAAGATGAGCACGAAGTTCCCTCATGCCAGTAGTGTCTTCCAATTTATGGTCATCGATATCCGCTTTCGCCAGTTCTTCGTCCACTAATTTATACATATCGATGTTCGCAGATCTGGATATCACACCCGTAAGACAGGCGATCTCTTTCAGAAACAGAATATTAGCTTTCGGGAAAGCGTTCCGTAAAATCATCTCGATGGTGTCCCTGTGGCTTTGTAGAAATCCGCAGACTTGAATGGCACAGGATTGATTCTCGGTTCCCAAAGTGGTGAGCAGAGCGTCGCAAAGATACAGGGCCGGCAGAAAGATCTGCTGGTACCGTTGACCGATGGAGGGTATAAAGGAGTAGTCGCCCCCTTCGAATCCAATATGAACGTCAGGATGATGATCGAACACAACCATGCTCGATACGCATGGCAAGATCTTATTTTCTAAAAGACTTTCCGCACCTAGTCTCGTGGACGCCATTCTACAGAATGTTGCCATTTTCGCCTCGTACAAGTACAATGGTCGTAACGTTTGCGGTTCTGGCTGTAACATGGACCGTAACATATTATCAGATTCCAAAAGACCGTCTATCATGTGTTTCAAGTATCCTCTGCTGGTCAAATAAAGTATCCAGGCGTTGTCGTAATCCAATTCCAAGATCTTATCCAAGCAGGACAATGCCAGCATTTTGCAGACGTCGTGGCCACCGGAGCAATTGTGACAGAGGATATCCATTAATTTATTTCCAAAGCTGTTTATCACTTGTATCGTTGCATACCGATGCGAACGTTCTTGCACGGGCATTACTCTGTTCACCGTGCTATCTAACTGACTGACGTACATCGTGTCTATAATATTCGTGCTTTCAGACTTCTCCAAGCCGACCACGCAGAGGAAATTCAACAGAGCCGCGTACAAATGCGTGACTACTTTTTGCGAGGATGCGCCCGCGTTCAATATCCATTGTAAAATGTGGCTCAGGATAATTTTCATCATCGTTGTGTTCGACGGTGAAGATGGAAACGATTCGCTGTCCGTCTGGGTGATGAAACTGTTCCGTAAATTCACCAGTAATATCAGCACCGTACCAGACACCAGGGTTTTGATCTCGCTCAGAGCCTCGCAAGATGTCATTTTCTGTAATAAATCGTGAGATAAATTCAATAACAAGTTCTGCTTCTGCGAGGTCTGGAGCTGCTGATTGGACGCAACGCAGAAAAGCATCTCCGTCGTCTGGCACCAGCCTTCGACAAACTTCACTGTCGCATAAGACAACAGCTTCGTTTGGTTCCTTCTTAAAGCATGAGTCAAAATCTTCTGCACCTCCTGTTGCATGAGGTTCCGCTGAGTCGCAGTGGCGCTGTTTTGCGTCACGGCTACTTCCTCCGTGATCAGGGAATGTAATTTTCTAATGTCTATAAGACGTGGACCACCTATCAGGGTAACTGGAACGCTACAACGTCCCAGAGCCATCTCGATCTGGGACGGGTCGAAGAAATCCAGGGAGAGCATTGGCTCCAGTTGAAGCTGAAACTCGATGTAATGCAGCAGATCCATCAGAAGCTTTTGCGAGGGAACTATCTGCCCTTTTTCTTGGCAGAAGTTCCCTACTAGCCGTTGAACCAGAGAGCTTTGCAGCCTTCCACCAGCGACTCGCAGTTCGATCGCAGCGATCTTCAGTAACCAGGACATGCAACCGAGTTCCGTTGCTCTGTTCTGGCCCTCGAATGGCAACTTTGACAGGTGTCTTTGCACGAAGTCCTGATTGACACTGGTTCGTAAGAATCTCAAGACCGGAACGGACGTCTTGTTGTTCGCAGCCAACGTATGAAGGAAGCAGTAACAAGCTTCTGTAATCTTGTCGCGACCTCGTTCGAGGGACTGTTCTAAAATTCCTAATATCGAATGTAGGCACGTGCGCGGGAACCAGAGAACACCTGGATGGAACAGCGTAGTTTTACGGATGTCCTTGGTTATTTCGAATCCTAGTAAATAGTGAGCAAGATTCGGAGCGGGCCGGGTAATGCTGTGCATCATCAGAAGTAGAATTCGTTCTTTACAGCTGCCAGTGTATTGCTTTTCACTCGACTCGATGTCCTCGTCAACAGTGATGTCTGCGTCCAAACATTCCACGAATTCGTGTCTTATACTCGTAGCCAAGGCAGAAGTGGCTGTGAACGTAGAGAGCAGCTCAGAGTCTGCCCCTGGCTCGTTCGTCACTTCGTGAATGACACCGACAGCGTGGAACGCGTGCTGCGGAAGCCAGGAGTTGTAGGACACGTATTTAGCTACGTTTACCATGTAGTCCTGCTTCTTCGACTGTGGATCCACTTCTAAAAGTAGCCTCGACAGTCCGGTTAGAAGTTTGTGCACCGACTTCGCAGCCGCCAACTGCGACATATAGTTGTGCTGGGTTTTCAATCCCCTCTCTAATATTTCCAGACAATATAGAGTGCCATTCTCAAGGTCCTTCTTACCGGGAAAACGCTCGTACATATCAAAGTTCGAGCAACCTTTGTCCAGAATGTACAATATAACGTGAAGAAGCTCCGACTTAGAGTGCAACTGAGTCATTATGTGGTACCCTGGAGCTGAATTGACCAACGTGGTCTCGCCGCTTTGAAGTTCCACCTTGCATCCGGTGAAATCTTCCACGGTTGGTTCGTACTGTTTAATGAGCTTCGAGAAAATCTTCAGGCAACTTTCGGCGACTTCCCACTTCTCTGCTGAATTTTTATACGATCGTGTATGAAACTTGAGAAAGATGGTATTGATGATAAAATGTAAGTAAGGATCGAAACCGGGATTCCGATGCCCCATTCCCAACAGTCGTGGTATGGGGAAATCGGTGAGGACATCCAGAAGTTCCAGCATCGCTCGAGTTAACGGATATTCGTCTTTCTTCGACTCGATCTCCTCTAACTCGGTCTGAACACCTCTTGGCTGATAGCTACTTGTGGTTGGCACCGTTGAAAGTATTTGTGCAGCTTCTAAACTCTGCCATACGGTGGATGAACTTTCGGGTGACCTCGCTAGCGCGGCAAGAGTTCTTACCAATACCGCTTTTAACGGAATCGATATACCGCAACTAACTAAACCGATTAACGATGGTAATACTTTCCACCCTGGATGATCGCATATCGCTATTCTCGACATTTCATCGTTTTTTGCGATAACTTGAACTACCAGAAGTACCGTTTCCAACCCTTTAACTTCGTCCGGAGTGATACCCTTCGGATGACCTCGCTGACGGTAAACGGTGTCCTGGGTAGGAGGCAATTCTTTTCGAAGATTGCTATAGTACTGATTCAAAGATTTGAAGAAATGATCCCAGGAAATTGTTGTTGATCCTGAAGTTCCTGCAAAGAGTACTTATTAACGATACCGTTCAAATTGCTTAAACATTAGACGAATAATAAGAGAAATATACGGTTACCATTTGGTTTAAGAAAATTGAATGCTTGTCTCGCCGCTTGCGGTGAAGATGCAAGTGATGCTATCATTTTAAGATATGGTACGAACAGACCTGCTGGCAATATTTCTCCGGCAAGTCGTACAAATTTAAACAGTGCAACCTGTCTGGATGGTAAACGATTCATGTAAACAGGCGCAGATGCGTGAGTCGAGTCAGAATGATGACACCAATAATCCATGACTAGGTCCAATTTCAACGGATCCTCTTTATATAACTCCGCCACCGTTAACATTAAATATTCAAAGTGATTATCTAAATTCAAAGGCGGCTCGATACCTTCTTGCTGATAAGCTTGTATCAAACGCATGGATTCGTCTGCGCGACTTCGTAAATCTTTCACTTTTAGGGGCATTAGTAATATGAAATCGGAAATAAGACCGTGAAAGTAACGAATATAAAATTCTTCGTGGTATATATTTTTGTTCTTGAATAATATGTCGGCCATAAAGTGAAAACATTTGTTCGATAATGCTGCTTCGAGAAGCCGTTCGTCTTCGTTCGTAATGTTCATCGGTTGCGCGTTAACGACAGTTTTAATTGTTGTTAGAGCAACTGCGTACGCGAATTGTATAAATCCGCGCAATCGAGCGCTTTCCCAATTGATATTAGTTGATAATAATTTCTGACTAAATTCCTCGCGTGCATTACTGTCCGTAATCAACGGCATGGAATTTAACAGTTCTGAAACAGATTTATTCGATAGTTAATTGTAGTTCCATCGAACGTGCCGATTAAACTATTCGTCGTACCTTCACCGTTCTCACGACTATGCAAAGAACTAAAATTAATTGCATTCAGCACGCTCATTATAAGAGCAAGAGTAACTTTATCCAGTCCACCTTCACCGATTTCGGACTCTATTGATTTTGTCTTTAGAAATGATAGTAAACGGAACAAAACTTCATTTGGCAGTGAAGATTGAGCAGACCATAGACATAAAATATCAGCCAAGTCTTGTCTGGAATCGTTATAAAGTTTCATGACCATATAGCGATGCTTTGGTCCTCCCAATGCCCGATTTTTTTCTAGCAATTTTTGTTCCTGTTCGAATGACAATGTAAGTTTATAATTTCAAAAAGAATAGGTAGATATATCAAATGAAAAATAAATACTTTTACAGGATTCATTTCCTCTAACAAAGATAAAATTCTGTCTAATAAATGATCTTCTTCCATTTTGTTCGTATATTCTGTGATGTGTCTTAAAAGGGCAATGGGTGCGTCAATTTTCCAACTATGACCCATTCTAGCTTGTACAAGCATTCTTAAAGTTGAGGTAAGAGCTTTTTTACCATCGTAGTATAACAAAATTGCTGTTAGACCTCTAGGTAAACCAGGATGATGAGGCATTTGTAACTGAGCTGTACATAAGAGATCCAAGGCCATGAATTCATTAAGGTTATACATGTCCGATATAATAAGGGTTTCATCAACTAGCTCTTTCGATAGTAATTGACAGCCCAGACCAGGAAGCGTAATGCCTTCAGTTGCTCCTTTCTTAATTTCTTCTCGACTATTTGCATTTGGGGGCTGAAATGAAACGCGTCTTAGAACACATAACACCGGTGCTTATGATTATCACTGAATACAATATTAATCGTCAGACAGGGTATAATTGCTTACAGGATTTTTCAAAAGTGTAAGAAAATTCTGCCGATGATTTCGTAGTGCTTCCGTAAATTCGTGGTATTGAAGATCGTGGGTTGTTGGAGAGGATGTAATGCATCGTTCGACTAGACTGTGCAATTCTTTGTACGGAGTCCACATATCCTCCGTCGTTGTTTTGTCTGTAACATATGCGCCAGAAATTACAGTGTATGTTGAACACAGAATAAGTACAATTTAAATGTATCGTGATACTTTGCATATTGAAGGTTAAACCTTGTTCATTCGGTATTCTGTATGTAAGTATTTGCATAAACAAAGAATTACCTTCGGACATCTTCTTGTGATAAGCGGAACGTTATGAAAACAGAAATTTGATGGAAGAGAATGCCGTACTTAAATGTTTCGGGCTGAAGGAAATCTCGTGCAACATAATACAAATACCGGTCCTCTGGCGGGAACGACGAATTTGTAGATGACCATGGACGAGATATAGAATAGACCTAACATTTAATGTATTTTTCTGTCAGATGTTTTGGGAGCTTTGAAAACCCCTTCATTTATCCTGAATCATGCTATGTCGGTATTGTAGAGTGGTTCTGCAACGAATGCACTCTATGTTATGGGTATTCTACTTCAAGACGTTCAAGACATAATATCAGAGGGCGCAAATGATCCAAAATAATCTTACATATTTAACAATTTTATTCTCGATATGAAAATTTATATCATAGAAATTTATTTCTAGTAATTCTAATAAATATTCATTGTCCTCGAAACAAGTATTTCTCAGTTCCTTTTCATTGTAACAAATGTTTTTGTACGAACACTCGTTAGATACTTTTCTTTAGCTTATCGTCATTTCGTTTCAATAATAGGTAGCCTAACTAACGATGGCCTTAAATCCTTGCTTTTTTCTTTGGAGTCGCGATGCGTCTGAGTTAGTGATAGTTTAAATGATACCATTATTTCGTTACTTTTCTTGTATTGTTGTAAAATTTGTAAGTTCGTAAGTTGACATCACGGTCTACATAATATTCCGAAAACTACACGAATGTGCAATGCGAAACGTAAATATGCGTGAATCAAAATACACATATATCGCCGGCCGGTAATTTTGTGTACGTGGTCAGTTTTTCAGATAGACGGCAGTATTTAAATTTACACGTTTTGTTTATATTTCTGGGCATGCGACTGTTACATATTGTTTAACAGTATGTCTATTGTTCCGTCTATTTATTTTCTTACTGACGAATAATCAGTATTTTGTTTCTCTTGTTTACTTTTTACAAGGAATCATAACCTGATATCGAATGACAAATGCCATGTGCACTTCATCGCACTGTTGTTGTTAAAGTGTTTTAAAACTACATTGAGAATTCTTTTCACGCTTTTGTAAATACTCACTTAATTTCCGCATGCGAAATAACTGTAGTTTTTACATTAAACTATGAGTGTCAGATGTAATAGAGTAAATAGTATGTGAATAGGAGTTTGTATATTTTTTTGTACAGGTAAATTAAAAAGGTGGTGCCTGATTAATTAAGAAGCTCTATTTGCAAGCACAATCAATATGGCTGCGCTAATGAAAACAAGAGGTCTGCGAATGTCCGCACAGAAGCAAGAAACGCTTTTAAAATTAACTGTGTTATCCCTTGCAGCAATTTTATGTAAGTCTTCTGAAAAGGTAGAAAAATGATAATGTAGTTACATGTAACCTTTGATTTTAGCATTTGCAACAAGATTATTCTCTGTCTTAAGATTTGAAAGTGTTATTCATGAATTTGATCCATATTTTAACTACCGCACAACAAAGTATTTAGCCGAAAATGGATTTTATAGTTTTCATAATTGGTTCGATGATCGTGTTTGGTATCCTCTCGGTAGAATAATTGGGGGTAAGCCACTTTTACAATCTGTTTCTTTAATGTAGTGAAAAAAGATCAATGTAAATACAATATTATCCCCTAGGAACAATATATCCAGGCTTAATGATAACATCAGCAGCACTATATCGTCTTTCATGGTTATTAAATATTACCTTAGATATACGTACTATTTGTGTCTTCCTTGCTCCATTATTCTCTAGTTTAACAACAATTATAACATACTTGCTCACTAAAGAGCTGAAGGTAAAAATTATCTGTACGAAATATTCAAATATTGATATAATTACATTAAATACATTATATTATTTAAAATTTCTTTAGGATTCTGCATCAGGATTGTTTGCTGCAGCTATGATAGCAATCGTTCCTGGTTATATATCACGATCTGTGGCAGGTTCTTATGATAACGAGGGCATAGCTATTTTTTGTATGCTGTTTACATATTACATGTGGATAAAAGCAGTTAAAACAGGAGCAATTTGTTGGGCGGCTTGCGCAGCTCTTGCATATTTTTACATGGTGTCCTCTTGGGGTGGCTATGTATTCTTAATCAATCTAATTCCTCTGCATGTGTTGACCTTAATGGTGACTGGTAGATTTTCGCACAGGATATACACTGCCTACAGCATTCTGTACTGTTTAGGAACAATATTATCCATGCAAATATCGTTTGTTGGTTTCCAGCCTGTTCAAAGCTCCGAACATATGCTTGTAAGCGCAAATTACAGTTATATGAACTTTCCGTAATTAATCATCTTTGCAAAAATCATATTCATTCCCTTTGATAGGCATTAGGAGTTTTTGGACTTTGTCAGGTTCATGCACTAGTTGATTATTTGCGTAGCAAAATGTCACAAGATGACTTTGAAGTACTATTTCGTGGTCTTGTCATCTTCATAGTTACCATTTCAATGGTTTTGGGGATTATTTTAACCATTACAGGTATGTATACACATATATATACATAAATGTTAACACCTTAGGTTTCTTCAGTTGTAATAGATACTGATATTTAAAGTTTTTTTTAATCCTTTTAAGGCAAAATATCTCCATGGACAGGACGTTTTTACTCTCTGCTGGATCCATCTTACGCAAAGAATCACATACCAATAATTGCTTCTGTTTCTGAACATCAGCCAACATCGTGGAGTTCTTTTTACTTTGATCTCCAGATTTTGGTATTTCTATTTCCGTCCGGATTGTACTTCTGTTTCTCGAAGTTGACCGATTCCAACATTTTCCTTATTTTATACGGAGTCACGAGTTTATACTTCGCCGTGAGTATAGTCTTGTATGAAATTTTCATTTCGAGCAATGTCAGTTGTATTTGAATGTTCTTTAACACACGCAGGGTGTGATGGTTCGTTTGATGTTAGTTCTTGCACCCGTAATGTGTATTTTGGGTGGAATTGGGGCCTCTTCTTTGCTTGTTACTTACATGAAACAGTTGGATACCACAAAAATCACCGATAAGAAGTCTAAAAAGTTCGAAAGCAATTACATACTCAGAAGCGAGGTAACTATATAACAAACATTAATATCATGTTTCGGCAGACATAGTTAATTACTGTGTATAAATATGGATTTTCAGATTGCAACACTTTTTATAACAGTAATGTGTATTCTCTTCTTTTCGTACACCATTCACTGCACGTGGGTAACAGCAGAAGCCTACAGTTCACCTAGTATTGTATTGTCAGCACGTTCTCCGGACGGTGGACGAATGATTTTCGATGATTTCAGAGAAGCATATTATTGGCTTCGTATGAACACACCTGAAGTAATTCAATACATTTTAAATAGCTGAATAAGTTCGTTAAAACGGAAATATAAATTATAATTTCTTTGAATATAGAATGCCAAGGTAATGTCTTGGTGGGATTACGGATACCAAATCACGGCAATGGCAAATCGTACAATTTTAGTAGACAATAATACATGGAATAATACTCACATATCACGGGTCGGTCAAGCGATGGCAAGTTCTGAGGAGAAAGCTTATGAAATAATGAGAGAACTAGACGTTAATTACGTTCTTGTAATTTTCGGAGGACTCACGGGATATTCATCAGATGGTATATGCGATAGAAATAAATTTTGTATGCATCACACTTGTAAAACAGTTTCAAGTTATATTAAATCTCGTTTGTCTAAATCATAGATATAAACAAGTTCCTATGGATGGTGCGCATTGGTGGAAGCACCGAAAAAGGCAAATCTATAACGGAATGGGATTATTACAACTCCGCAGGGGAATTTAGAGTTGACAAAGAAGGTTCTCCAATTTTGCTCAATTGTCTTATGTACAAAATGTGTTACTACAGATTCGGTCAAGTTTATACCGAAGGAGGTATGACATTCAATTATTAGCGTCATGATTTTCGAACTTAGGATGATTTAAATGCCCAAAATTGAAATTGTTAAATAGGCAAACCCTCGGGATACGATAGAGTTCGAAATATGGAAATTGGTAACAAAGATTTTGAGCTGGATATGTTAGAGGAAGCTTACACGACGGAACATTGGCTTGTGCGAATTTACAAAGTGAAAGACTTGAGGAACCGAGGAAATTAAAGCTTATGGACTAGTATGCGGGAGGTAGACATTACTTTGTAAACTGTGTCATAATCTTGCTCGCTTATAAGTTTTATAATTCTTTATGAGATACGAACGTGGCACTAAATACAGAGTTACATATTTCCATGAACGTCAATATGATTGAAAATCTTGACAAAAGACATATTCAGACCTCGTCAGAAATATTAATTTAGCGAACGTAAGTATCGGTTTATGTTGTAATTGTGTTGGAAAGGCATTCCAAGCTCAGTTCTCAGAGAAGCGCACGTTTTATACGAAATTAATTGTACCCATCATCATAGTTGCTTCCTATGCGAATATGTATACACGAGTATTTTTCTCAGTTATAAAATGTATAAACACTAACCTTTCTTCTCTTTCACGTTCGGACTTTCTGATATAAAGAATCGAACTGTAAGATAATAATACTTTAGGTAGGAAACAAATTTGCACTAAAGAGGATTAGTTAATTTTTGTAACCAGAACTCTATGCTGTAAACTCGATGCCTGCCGTGCAATTGAACAGCATTATAAGGCATAAAAGAAAATATACCAATTGTCTTCGGAATATTGGTGGTGCATGCATTTAACATATATACATAAATATATTAACTATCATATGTACCATCTCACCATCCATACGTTTTACAAATGCATGATTCTACCATGCATTGCTCAGAAGCGTAATTAATATCAGCCTTCATTTTCTGAATGTGTATGGACATGTGTGATTCCTGATGAACGTGAAGATAAATGCATTCGTTTTTATACATACATTTTATTCGATACATTTAACAGATTGTAAAACACTTAATTCTTAAGAATTAAGAAACAATTGAACAATAAATGTTTTTTTTTTCCAGAAATATCAATTTATACTAATTTACGAATCAAGTTGTTTATACAGTTGCCTCGATACCCTTATTCATACTAATGTAGTTAATTTAAGAGATATAGGAATGGAAATATTTATTTTAAATAATAGATTTATTAATCGATGTATAATAAACTTTTACTTCCAATCATGTTTTATTATCTTCTAATAGACCACAAGGGATCTAGTTGATTTAAAGGATCCATTGTTGCTTCCTTACCTTTTTCTTGGATCGACGTTGAACTCGAGTGTCCTGAGCCATTATTTGATGAAGATTTCTGTCGACCTGTAATCGCTATCAGTATTATAATATTGTTTTCATAATGTATATTACACAATACAAATTACCTTGTTCGATATCGGAACGTTGAGCGTTAATTCCGAGACTCTGAAGAAAATCGTCGGAGGGATGCATTTTTCTGGAGGTTTTATCTTTGTTCCCTTTGAATCCCTCGAAATTTTCAAAAGTTGAGCGAGTAGATGATAAAATACCACCTGATATTACGAGGATACAAGTTATTTTTAGTAAATGGTCACGCGACGTTTCGCATTAAAATACCGCACACTTACGTTTCATTAAAATATCTTGAGCGTGGTATAGCACTAGTTGGTACGCGAATAACAAAGACTCCTTATTTACAACCTGTTTGCGACATTTGAGGAGGCCTTTGAATACAAGGGGCACGTCGACTATTCCACATCCAGCGCGTATATGACACACTGTTGCTGCTGCTACCAGGAACAGGCTGCTTAATGCTCCACCATCCAGACAATGCACAACTATTGGCTTTGAACAACGTCTCAGTGCTTGTTCGGTCATCACATCCGTTGAAAATGTAAGTAACGCACCAGGACTACTAGGAAAACCACTAAAAACAAAAGGAAAATATAAGAGTCTTGTGATACAAACACAAAATTTGTAAGTAAAAATCCTATTATTAATACTACTTATTTCAAACACTCACTTAGAAGGCCATGTAAGGAACTGCATATGCACGACAGTCTTTTCTGATTTTTTCTTAATATTATGTACAGATATAATCCTCTGAATGTAGGATACGTGATTTAATCGTTTTTTCAACGATATTGTAAAGCTACCAATGTTACATGTGTCCTCCTCGTTTATAGGGCAATATATTTCGCTATTCAACTAAGAAAAGAAATAAGAGAGATGTTTAATATAAACAGTTTAGTATTTGAAACGTTTCTACGTATGTATAAGATGTTCGGTTACCTGTGCATCTGATGCTAAACACGCGATTATCTCACATTCTTGTTCCCATATCATCGTCCAAAATATTTCTGATTTATCTGGTAATGGTGCTTGAGTAACGATGAATGACATTGGTATCCACTGCGTGATTTCCATTATGTGGGATGCATTAATGTAATTTGGTACGTCTGTTGATAATATTTGCACTCTGGTTGTGTCATACGGAATGCACTCCATTACTCTGTTCTCCGAGGAATGAGCCAGCGCTACTGTACACGATTGTTTTCCACTTTCTCTCTCCTGAAATTAAAGCAAATGATTGAACAGCGTCTTTAACTAAATAGTATTCCATGTTGGAGAAACAATGCGGAGAATCTTACTTCGAACTCTTGCACTTCTTTCCATTTTATATCAAGATTCGTTGCTCCACTTAATGTCTTGACAAGCAGGCTATCTATAAACTTTTCGTATTTTTCCACTTCGCTAGCAAACTTTTGTAAAGCAGCCGGATCTCCTAAGGGATCTTTTTTCGGTTGCACGTCATTGTACCACGTATCCCATACAATTTGTAAATTTTCATTCTCCGTTCTATCCTCATTGGTATTAGTAGGATGAGCATTCGTTTGCCCATTCTCATCTTCTGTTTCCGTTTTCTCTTCGTTGGTAGCGATATTTTCCACAGATTTCTCATCTATTTGAGTTTTATTTAGAGGACGTACTTCTGGTACTAAAGGTGTATGGTCTATGGTAATGTCGAGGTCAGAAAGCAAGTCCACGTTCGATTTGTCTCCTGATTTTGTTGTGGATTTTGTAGGATTCGTACTAGTCGTTGTATTCGTTCCATTGTTCGCAGCTTGCATGTAGGTCTGATTATAATTACTATGGGTTTCGGCTTTGGTAGTAGTCGCTACAAGAGAAGTTTGAACGTTAACATTGTTTCGTGGTTCCAACTCGTTTTTTCGACGCTTACCTTGATTTTGCAACTGAAGACCGTATTGTGTAGTGTAATAAATATCGGATGAACTTTGTGGTTGATACGGCTGTCCCGAATACTGAGACGAAGGAGTTTGGCTCACCATCGAATTATTGCTGGCATTTGTGTATCTTGCGTTACTTTCTTGTTGCCGAGAATTGCTGTTATTGTCACCGGTAACTTCTAACGTTGTCTCGGAAGATTGCTGCGATAACTGAACAGGTTGCGAAGCTTGAACATTGACTGAATTGTATTCCTGACACTGATTAGTGGAGTTATATGTATATCCCATCTGGTGTTTATAAGGTTCCGTCACTGTATTTGTCATTTGATTTCCTTGTATATAATTGTATCCTTGATTATAGGTATGCGAATAATCAGCGTAACCAGGATAATGTGACTGCTGTGGATATTGATACATTTGCGAATAATTCTGGTTGGTCAATGACTTCGCATGACTTTGAATTATTTCTGTATTACTGGGACAGTTTGTGAATGAATACGTATTACAGGTGTCTGTAGGCAACATGGTTTGCGCGTATGAAGCACCAGTATTCTGCTGTATACTATGATAAGTACTAGGATAACTCAAAGCGGTATCATTAATGGGCACTTGTGTTCCATACGGATATGTTGTACCCGTATAAATTTGTTCACTCTGCTCTGGACAGTTTTGCTGAGAATATTGCATGATAGCAGTATTCTGTAAATTCGAAGTACTCATCTCATTTCCTGCGTTGGTTAGAGAAGTTGTAGAATTAACAGGCTGAGGAATGTTTGTATTCATGTACTGTGTTGGTATGTAAGGCGTGGAAATAGCAATATTGGCAGTTCCGCATATATTTTGAATTGGCCCGATTGGTTGAGTATGGAGATCCGATTGGTTGTAGTACATTGTACTGCTATAATCTTGAGAATGTGGAACTTCATTCGGATTGATTTGAGGGAGAGTATAATTCTGCATCTGAGAATTGTCTGTTGATAATGCATGTGGACTCCTGATAGCCTGAACGGATTCTTGAGGAACAAGATTTTGTTGAGGCTCAGCTACGTACTGTTGCCCTTGTTGATCCGTGGTAGTATAATGAGTTGGATGTGCATCCATCGGTTTGCTGGCTGTATTCGATGTTGGTACAGATGTCTGTGGTATCGTTGACATTTGAGAATGTACATTTCGAACTTCTGGTTTAACTCCGCCATCGATCTTTTCAAGTGCAGGGGGATACTGTGGTGTAACATTATATCCGGTATAATTTACCGAAGGTTGATAAGTCTCGTACTGTATCGTGTTAGAAGGTAGGTTATATTGCAGTGGAGTGTTGGTAGAATAATTCTGTTGCCCATCCAAGGCTGTAGGGAACTGTCCATTGGACACAAAAGAGTTCATCGGATACTGTACTGTAGTATTTGTCATATTCGTTGGCGCACCTGTTGCAGACATTTGCTGATAAGTACCGACACCATCCGAATTATTTATTTGCACGTAGCTTTGACCTAAAGTATTGTTTACTGTGGGATTTTCGTTATATGAAGTCGTGTCATAAGAATACGTCAAATTGGATTTGTAATCTGTGTAAGATGCAGGGTAATACTGTTGCATAGACTTTGCAGATGATACTGTATCTGGTATCGAGATTCCACTGGAATGAATAACACTTTTATCTACTGCATCATTTGTATATGCTTTCGCTGTCCCATCCATTTGATATGATCTATTTTGTCCTTTATACATATTGTAATATTGACTCGAAACAGTCTCTGGCCTATTATTTAAATAATCTTTCAATTTGAGACCACTACCAGATCGAATACGGCTCTGATCATAAGCCGCAGTTGCTGTCGCGTCGACTTTTTCTTGAGTATTCTTATTATCCTGGGCAAGGATCTGCTCGCGTTCCTCCTCTTGTACTTTGCATGTGCTTTTCACTCTCTGAAGTAATTTCGAGACGTTTATTTCTAATTTTCTATAAAACTCCAGACCTTTGCTAGACTTGCCCACCAAGTCCTCGTAAGCATCGTAAGACGCGATCAAAGAAGCGATCGTATGTTCTCGACGTTTCAATATTTCTTCGACCCCTTTTCGCACGTTAGCCGTTTGAGCGTATGCATCTGTCAAAGCTGCCAAGATTTTATCCTGCGCGGCAAGATTTTGCTCTATCAACGACACCTGCAATATTAATATTCAATAACGGTACGTTCCAATGAAAACTGTACGTAGAAACAACAAGTAGTACTGACTAGATTTTGATGCTTGCTAAGTTGATCAGCGAACAGGCGGTCCAAAGGTCCAGAATCGGACGTAGCGGTAACTAACAAGCGTGTCAGATCATCTTGTGCTATAGAATCACGTAATTTTGTGTGTAATTCGTTTCTCTGTCTACGCATTTCATCCACTTTATTCAGAATACGTTTCAATTCCTTCGTGTGCATTCGTTCCAGTTCAATCGCACTGTGCGATCTTTCGCTGTTTTGTTCTACGGAAAGTAGGATATAATGAAAAGCGTATAAATCAACTTATAGAATAAATTTATACGAAGCCAATATTATGTACCTGAAAGGTATGCACTCGGCGATGGTATGTGAGCCATAAGATCGGCGAGTGGTTGTGCAAGTATTTTTAAATTTTTCACGTGCATTGTTGTTATTGCTTTGTGCAGAGCATGATTACTCTCCGATGCTTTATTGTGAGCTTCTTCGTATTTTTTAGCTTCTCTCGTTAAATCAGTGGCCACTATCGATGGTGGTCTTTTTCCTACCGCATCTTGATATTGTTTCTCTCTGTCAACGAAGGAAGATGTTAATAGATCGATTGTTCATACTAAAATAAAGTTCAATCATTTCGTAAACAAACAAATCCTTACTTTAATTCTTCGTCGAGAAGCAGTTTCTTAATTTCTTTTAATATTTTCTCGACATCTTGACTAATGTCGGATAATTTTCCCATCATGTCCACTAGATCTTGAATGACATGTTGCTTTGCATTCAGTGCTGCACATCTTTCAACCAGTTCATCGGGAAGCGGCAGACGTTCCCATTCTGTCGTTTGAACGTCCGGATCCCATAAACTCATATGCTCCAGTTTTAAAGATGCCAAATAAGTGTTCAGATGCTGGTCTTTCTCTTCTATCTTTCCACCGACGGATCGTAATATTTTCGCTTTCTCTTCCGAATATAAAGAACTTGCTTCGTGAACTTTCATTGGCACTAGTCTGTACCATGTGTCCAAACATAAGTAAATATAATTATAGTTATTACTTACAAATTACTTCGAGTTAGCATAGAGTGTACCTGGCAAAGATATCAGGACCAGAAACTTCAGGATCATTTATGCTAAATGATATTCCTTTAACTAAAGAGGCCCCCTTCACCGTGGGTAGAGTTTCCTTTTCAGGTACTTCCTCGTGGTATATAAACTCATTTTCATTTTTGGCCGCTTTTCGTTTCCCTTCAATTACATCATTCGTAAACGTAAGTGCTTCATCTATAATCGTTTTTTCATCGGCCTTCGCGTTAGCATAAATTGATTGCGCGTCGTTCAGCGAAATTAATGCGGCGTTATAAAATGCTACTCTCTCTCCCATTTTCCTTTGTTCCTCTGCAGCTAAGCCTTGATACAAATGCGTTACCGCTAGATGGTAGGCCTTTTTGAATCTTACATATCGTTTCCAGTTCTGAAACGATAAATTTTGAAGCTTTCCCCGTTTTATTATTCAAGAGCATAGAATATTACGAAACCTTACCTTGTATATTTTTGTGCCAACTGTGTCCGATATAGTTCCATCCTCGCTTCCACCTTGTTCAAGCGTGGTTAACGCCAGAGTAAAATAATCCACTATTTGTCTTGCGACTTTTGCTGCATGATACATATATCTTGTAGAATGATACACAAGAGCAGACAATTAAAGCCACAAAGTATTGTAACATCTGTGCGATTTTGTACTGTTCAATACATACCTACGATCGTTGGTTTACGATTGTCCAGCATACTCTTCTCTAGTATGCATTCCTGTGCCTGCGCCAAACAAAGCTGATGCATAAATGTCATCAACTCTGGAGCCAAGTCGACACCCGACGGTTGCGGGTAACTGTTCTTTAAATGTTCAAATGCCCATGCCGCACACTGAAAATGAGCACAGGCCATTCTCATGCCATCCGCCGAAATCCTCTCTGTACGTGCTCCCAATTGAGTATGGATTGAGCCAATATTATATAATATCGAAATTATTTCAAAGCGAATATTTGCTAATGAACAGACCATATTTGCATATGTATCTCGCCTATATAAATACAGACAAATTTAAACCACTTATTCCTCAGATATTCTTTTTACTATATTCGAGTTCACAAGTTTTATATAGTCAAGGATCTGTATGGGATCGCAATGTTTTCCATACTTCTCAACTCTGTATTAAAGCTATCCGCGTAACACTTTCAAGACCGATGATCTAGCATACGACTCGTGAACTATCACATTTATTTAGCCAATGACTCAGCATGTGTGTCATGTACAGACAGTACATAAACATTGCAGATTTCTGGAGATGGTTTAGTAATAATATGTCGGTCTCAAATGTGTTAATATTCGTGTAGCTTATAAAAGATTCTTTGTATTAGCTTGTGTCGATGGCATGTCCACTAGGCATTTCAGAGATTGAGCCCTTTATTCCTCGACTTCTTTGAATAGCTGAAACTTGGGAACTCAAATGTGAAAGTACATTCTTTACCATGTAAATGTGACTGCTGCTGCACCATCTTTTCCCATAGGAAATCTGCTCTGGAGGAAATGCAATTGACAGTAATATTTCTTCAATAACAAACAGCCAGCCATGTCAATCGGTGGACGTATAGCCATTGCTCGCAAACTTTCTAATTGATGTAATTCATTCGAATACGACTCTGGATCTTCGTTATAAAAATCACGAATATACTGAAAAGAACAAACAAGAAACGGGTTTACCTTTTTTTTCGCGATTTCCTGGATAAAACATGTTAATATATACACTGGTGTAGCTGTAACGTGTGACAAACACTAAATGACCATGCTAATGCAGCAGATAGGAAAAAATGAGAATGCAATGTAACAATTATCGATATATACAACTTCGTACCTGTTTTAACTTTGGTCCAAACGTAGTGGGTTCCGGACTGACTTTTAATTGAAACGATATCATCGGCAATCGCGGTACAGCTTCCATCGTGAGGTATTCTTTGAATTCTTATTTCCTCCAGATTTCTAAAAACTGACAGTTGATCATCTGTCAAACTCACAGAAAATGGATTTGTTCACGGAACATAGCCTCGTTATCCACGTACTTCTGATGGAGAATAATTGTACCGCCTTTGGGCAGACATTCATGTGGAAAACATAACCGACAATCAAAATAGATATTCACACCGCTGTGACAATCCAGGAATTATCAGCCGAAAGGAGAGTTCTTTCTTATGATGTGGTATTCAATGGTATACAATGAAAAAATACAATAATTTGAGTAATTTAAAAAGTATTCACTTATTCTGATTTTGCTCACGTTTATAACAGTTCCCCGGAAATTGTCGAACTGTCAAAATCTGCACCTGTAAAACTACTCTCTGTATAGTATATAAAGTTATTAAAAGTTACCAATTGAATTTCTGCTAAAAGAAACACGCAGTAGTGTCGCTCTCTGATAAGAATGTGACACTAAGTTTGTAGTAATTTGGACATGATAGACATAGATGACACCACGGGTCATTTTAATTATCTTCTATTTACATATAAAAAATTAACTATTTATTTACAATTATGTTGATTTGTTACGTTGAGACGATGAGATATTGACGTGGAAGTAATTGATAGAAGTCAGTTTCGGTATATTTAATGAAATGTGCAGTATTTCATCTATATGAATTTCTTCCTTGGTACATTTAAAATCTATGATTTGAAACAAGTATCTTATCGGTTTCTCAATGTTAGATTTTCCTAACCAATTCTGAAGTTGATGATTTTGGTAAACTTGCGACTGTTTCTGGTGGAATTCAAGTATACATACCGATATTTAATAATTTATTCAAAACCAGTTAATATTCTCTAGTTTATAGAAATCGTTAAAATGACTAGTATAGCCACGAGAAGAGTTTTATCCCGACGTAAGTGAGACTAATTGTCTAGCTAAAAAATTTGAATGTTTTGAAATATTAATCGCTTTATTTTCATATTTTGTTACAGTATGTGGGGACCAACATATTCTACGTCCATTTGCTACAAATGTCCCACGGATTGAAGTACCAATGGATGCACACCCTGAATTAGAAACTGGTAATAATAAAAAGAGTATTCTAATTAAAATCTTCAGCTTCATTATACATTGGTATGAACCTTAATCTTAATATTTTAGATGTTCCAGAAGCTGAGAAGATACATATAAAACCTTTGACACATCCAGACTTCTTTAAAGTTCACAATTTATTTACAGTGGAAGATTTGTTCAACGCAAGAGTACATTATGGTCACAAAGAAGGATCTTTAAATGATAATATGCGATCTTTCATATTCGGATCCAGATTAGGTCATTTAATAATTGACTTGGATCAAACAGCTGAGCTTTTGCGGCAGGCATTAAATTTTACAGCTCACATTGCATTTAGAGATGGAATTATCTTGTTTATTGCTAAGAACCCTCAGATTTCTTATATAGTAGAAAAAACTGCCAAAGAGTGCAAGGAGTTTGCTCACACTAGGAGCTGGAAACTTGGCACATTTTCAAATGCAGAGTTTGAATTCGGAGCTGTTACTAGATTACCAGATTTATGTATATTCCTCACAACTAAGGAGTCAGTTACTCACCAGCATATCGCTGTGGCACATGCAGCAAAGATGTGTATTCCTACCATTGGCATTGTAGATACAAACTGTAATCCTAATCTTATAACATATCCTGTCCCTGGAAATGATGATTCACCTTGTGCTATAGAACTGTATTGTCGTCTATTTAAAGATGCAATAAGGAGGGGAAAGATATGCAAAAAACTATTAGAATCAGTAGATAACCAGTGATTTTCGATATAATATTATAGACTATATAGAATTTTTAAATTAAAAAAAATTCAGCGAGACTTCTGTTAAATTTACTTTCCCACATCATTTGAG
This sequence comes from Dufourea novaeangliae, assembly GCF_001272555.1. Taxonomy (NCBI): domain Eukaryota; kingdom Metazoa; phylum Arthropoda; class Insecta; order Hymenoptera; family Halictidae; genus Dufourea; species Dufourea novaeangliae. The sequence goes on along the minus strand of NW_015374327.1, from coordinate 128,908 downwards.
ACCTTTTTTATTAGATAAGTGTAAAATATATATTAAACATCATATTCATTGTTCTTGTTTGAGCGTTGTTTTATCGTCCCGTAAACGTTGCAAAAATCTTGGTCCTAATATTCTCAATACCCTGGAAAGATAAATAATGTTGTTATATGGATGATGGTGTAGAAAATCTGATGAGTCGTTAGTCAAATCATATACCAGATTGCTATATTTGGATAATAAACTCTGAGGTATAGTAACTGAAGTATAAGTGGTTTAGAGATCCACACTTCAAGAAGTTTATTCGCGATCGCAACTCCCATCAGTGTTGCACAACGTTCTGCACTGACTTTATTCTCCGAATTACTGTTTGTGTTTTCGCCATATTTCTGTAAAAGTAGTTATACTAAAAAGCTAGTACATGCTTTATTTGAATGATTGAACTCACTTCCCCTGGCTTTTCTGTATAAGCTTCTGCTAAGAAATTTGTTTGAATTGGTCCTGGACATACCACTGTAACTGGTACATTTTGACTTATCTTTTCTATCCAGAAAGTATGAAAATATCCCTATGTATCACAAAAAGAAATATGTACACAATATTAACAAATACATATGATTAGTAATTTTCAATACTGCTTTTACTAACGTGTAAAGCGTATTTAGTTGCACAATAGGTAGCAGAAAATGCTGTTGCTCCGACTCCTGCAGCACTCGAAGTAACCACAAAGTGACCTTCACCTACTTGGAAGAAGTATTTTCCCACCAATCGGCTGAGAGCAACTTGTGAGAAAACGTTTAAATCAAACATCTGCTTGTCAACAGCCAGATCAATTTGTTCCCATAGTGCTCTTTGAGACCGACCAGCATTATTTACCAGTATGTCTAACTAGAACAAGAATTGAAAATAATTTTAAAATTAGTCATACATTAGTACTAGCATAAAAATTCAGAGTGTACATACTTTCCCAAATTTACTAATAACGTGTTTAAATGCTGTTTCATGACTGTCTATGTCACAGATATCCAAAACAAGTACTTCAATATCTGTATAGGTTAAACTTGAGTTTCCTGAGAATAAGTTCATAAGTTTATATGAAATTTTTATAAACATGTACAAACAACAATCGAAAAATCTGTTTGGAATGGACATTTACTTTGAAGGCAATTGGCTTTTACTTTCTCTAGTTCTTCTTTTCTCCGTGCGGATAAAACTAATTTACAACCAGCAGTTGCTAAGACGTATGCAAGATGTTCCCCAATTCCACTCGATGCTCCTGTTATCCATATTGTCTTCCCCCTCAAGGAAGCTGTAGAAATAAAAAGAAATGAACAATACATAGAAAACGAATTTTCTAAACATGTGGCATAAATATAATATTTTTAATATTCACTTATGGGTTTCCCAAACTTTTCGTAAAAAGCAAGTTTTAAATCGCAATCCAAGAACCATGGATATATCATGTAAACCAAATAATAAATAATGACTACTAAGCCAACAAGAGCTAACAGATCCATTTTTTATCTCACAAAAAGAACTGTAGTCTGAAAAAAAAAAGAAATAATATTTTTAATGTATCGAATTAACAATGCTAACTTTGAATTAAGTTAATTACAAATGACTCGTCAAAATGAAGTATATACTACTGGAAACTCAATTCATACGTAACACTGTATAGATGCTTATGTATAATAGATAAGATACAAAGTATTTACATACACAAGTATACTCTGGGAACAAGATAAGAGTATAAGAAAGAACACTGGGACGTTTTGACATATATATATATATAAAGTCGACTTTTACTGCTAATTTAAGGCTACGGTTACCTATATATACTGGACGCGTATTTGAGCGAGTAGCTCCGACGTATTGGGACAAACGAATTACACGCTTCTGAGAACAATGGAAGCGGTTGTTCTGTACGCGTAAAAAGTAAGTTTGATCTTTCGCCCTATCTGTTGTGATTGAGGCAACGATTTACCCAGACTTTTCGAACGATCTTTCTATTTAAAATTATATAAAATGGATAATGAAACACTAATTAACGTAACAGCAAGTTTTACTTCTGAAGAAATGCACGTTCAGAAATTTGATGTATGGTATTCTTCATTCTCTTCTTCTTCTAAAATCTCAAGTATTAGTAAGAATCTTAATAAAGGATTGTCCAAGAAATAGTAATAATCAGCGATATCCATATCCACTTCGTACGATATGTGTTAGAAAAATGCAAATTGTTTGTTAGCATATGTAGCAAGTTTGAATATGCATACTACCCACTTTGATGACCAATTCAGAAGTATAAGGTAGTGTATGGCGTGTACGAACGAGGAGCTGTAGTCGTAAACACAAGCTTATCCCTAGATTGTGGAGAAGAAATCAGTAACTGGGAAACGGACGTGATCCAACGTGATCCGAGTTAGGACAAAATTCTTAACGTCGATGAGTCATTGTAATAGAGAATTAGGTGTATTCTTCGTCAGACTGTTTACATACAAAGAAAATTACATCTGTTTCGAACGATATGTTTGTGTATCATTCGTTCCTTCGTTCACGTCCGCGGCGACGTCCTCCTTATTTTCTCGAAGTACATGTATTCCTGAAATGCCACGTAAAATAATTCGACCTATATTCGTTTATTCGATGACACATATATAGTTGGGCAAAAAATTGCCATGAGTTTTGAATTACGCTAAGACAGAATTAAGAAGAGATATACATATTCTTCGAAGGCTATGGACGTTTTGAGAATATTTACCACCAGAAACGCAGCTGCGAGGAGCAAGCTTTTCAGTTTTACATCTGTGTCTGCTGGAAAGGTGATTAGCAATGTATAGTCATGCAAACTATTGTTCCATTGGTGCATCAAAGATGCGATTTGGTGAGTACCGTCGACTGAAATCACCTGAAATAATTGAAAATTTCGTTTCTAAACTATGTGTATACTCTGTCGGAATGTTCCGATATTACGATATAAGAAGATGGCGCGGAGCTATAGTTTCGTTTCGGTTCGAAATGCGCAAAGCGCGACACACAGGTTTTGAAAATAATATTGTTTGCAGACGAAGGTTTGCACGAACAACAATAATTCCACGGTTCTCACTTTTTTTATTTTTTTTCAGAAAAATTTCAGTATAATTAATCAGTGTACCTGGAATTGCGCTTCTTTGTACATACAACAGCCGCACACGTTCGGCCCAAAGATATTGCAAAGTTCGTTTCGCGCTGGGTCGTAGACTGTGAAACTGGGCCCGATTATACTGAAATTTTGTTCCACCGTTCCGATAAGGTTCGTGCTTCCTACCGTGATTTTCTGTGGAGTGAAAGATTTCAAAGAACGCTGCGATAAACGAAGTAAAGCGAACAAGATGGCGGCTCGGAACTTACGCGTAGTTTATTCAACGTGTAACTCCATCGTGAGTTTATTTTCATAATGAATGCAGGCTCGCCGCACTGATCCAATATGTTCAACGAGAAATCCCCGCGTATCAGTTTCGACCAATTGAATATGGTCGATCGATTTTCATGCTTCGTCTCTATAGCCAGAAACAATGACTCCGCTTTCGGGACTTTCACCCTGTACTGAAAACCCCTCTCCGTTCTACCCAGCACTGAGGAGTAATAAAAGGATCAGAAACAATTGTTCTTCGCTGGGAAGAGATGCTTGGAGACAGACTGAACGCAAAAAATTAAGGATGGAGAAGATATAATTTTCCAGATAGCACACAGACGGCTTAAAGGCGTCTAAGACTTAAAATAGTCGTAAAATGGATGAAAGAGTGATCCAATATTGTTTCCTTTTTCTTTTATAGTTGTAGAGGAATAAGAAATTGTTCACCGCCTAGAGGCTAGGAACTAAACTACAGTCTCTAAGGTTCAGCTGCACGCCTAGATAGCACACGACGCCTCAAAGACGTCCATTTCATGGCTCATTTAGGTCTAAGGCGCCTTTAAGCCGTCTTCAAGGCGTCATTAGGCGTCGTGTGCTATCTGTGAGGTAGATTCACTAAAGAAGAATACGAACGTGTACTCAAGTCGACGATCTGCTGTATCTCCAACTGTTCCACATTGCCCAAGAAATGAGTTCCCGAGAGCGTGCTGAGCTGGGATCTCGGCGTTGATGTCCAATCCAATGTGTTCACGGGAATCGGCCTCCTTGATTGTTGGATTTCTCCTAGTATAAAAGAAACTCTGGTCATCGGAAGCCTTTTTCGCGAGTTGCCGCAAAATCGTGATTTAAACTGCACACGATTACGTCTAAAGGGCAAACCGTTTTAAACCCAGCTTATATGCATTTTTTTTTTTTGTAGATTCCTGTAAGAATTAGTTCGTGATGGACGGTGCCGCGTTTGTTTACCTTGTGGCTGTGCCGTAATGACGTTCGGACCCGAATAAACAGGAGGCGAATACGCTGATACGGTCTCACGCATTTCTAACGTTGGACCAATCACGACGTTGTTCTCTGTTCAATTAACAAGAAAATGTTTTTTACAACCGAATATTTTATCGGGTTACGGAATGAGATTGAAATTTCATTAACGCTCGCCCAGCCGCCGTTAAGTACCTACCGAAACGTTATTTCTGTTCTTTCAATAAAAACGAAAGAATCCGCGATAATTATCGAATATCGTTAACGGCGCTAAGCCATATTTATTTCGTCGATTGCTGGGCGAGCGTTAAACGTTAAAAAAAAACTGTGGAAAAGCAACTGTAAGAAATCGATGGATCGCTTTCAGGCAACAGTGCGAGAAAAGTGCAACTAATGAAAAAAAAAAAAAAAATGGTTAATTACCGGACATTACACGATTAAGGCCGCTGACATCCATATCTCTCGGGACCATAATGGCTTGCACGGTAGCCCGTGTAAATTGTTTGCACCATAACTTCCCTCGATGTGTCGATTTTACGGCGCAGCTTTTAACGCGGCGGTGAACCTTGCTGAATTAATTAATTCTAATGAACTCGTCAAGTGGCGAGGGAATGTACGGATCGATCAACCGCGAAGTGTGAATATTGTTATGGTGAAACAGGTCAGCTTTGCGCACGAGGTGGAGAGATAACCTTCGCCTCGGGCCTTTCCTCTATTCCCTCTTGACGAACCGAGGAAGAACTCAACGGAATCCGTTCTTTTTTTCAGGAAATGGCGATGTTTCCAGGGGTCGCGTCTTCTAGTTATCATCCTCGGAAGCGTCTACGGATACTGATTATCGAACCCCGATGATTCCCCTTTGTTTCCTGTTATCTCCGATAAAACTTATCGCGATACCAACCAGCTGGATAAGTCGTATCGTCCAGTTCTATCGAATGAGTTCCATCGTCTTTCGAACAAAACATTTGCGAAACTCGCGGCCCTTCCCACCAGGCACTTAAACCGGTATGATACCGATATTACGCCATCAAAGCTATACCGAAACCGATATATTACCGAAAACCGAAATAAATACCGGTATTTTTTTGTTTTCTATCATTCATTTTCTAATGCAATTATCAATAAAATAGAAAACTCATTGGATCCGATGAAAGTTTTCTCTTTTATTGTATTTCAAAGAACCTTTTGGGCTATAAATGCATCAAATCCGCAGTATTAGTAATAACTAGACTGCGGATGTTTATGCAAATATAGATTTTTATTGTCCATTTTTTCAAAAGCAACTATCAAAGAAAAATTTCTTTATCTTATTAAGGATTCTATTAGAATACACATAAACCAAGTATCTCATTAAATTTGACTAAATATTTTTGTATACTGCGATTTAAACAATCCTAGACGCTGTAAATGCATAAAATCCGCAGTCTAGTAATTACCCAGTCGAGCAGTATTACGACAGAAGGCGGAAGGATGGTGATCCAACGATCACGATATGCTTTTTTCTCGATCAGCCCCGTATCGGTCACGTGCATACGGTTTGGTCCGTTCGCATTCCTTCGAACGGAAGCGACGTCGGTCGTTCGATAACCGTAAAAGCCGACGAAACCATAGAAACCGGAACACGGGTCCCGGAAAATGTTTGCTCGGGGAAACTTTGCCGAGCCCGAGCCACCTGTTTCGGTGAACCAGAGATTTTCTTTTTATTAATTCACGACTCTCCGATTATTATTTCCAGAACAGTCGTCCAAGCGACAACAATCACGGCTACGCGGATTTTCAAGTGAATACTTGCCCAAGAATATCCAAGAGTACACGCTGTTCTTAGCTCATGCACAAAATGGAAGAGGAATCTATACAGCGTGTGAATATCTCGAGGCTGAAGCGATACAAAACTCATCAATACCACCCCTGGTATCATCTTCCAAACGCTACCGCTCGATAGGACAATTAAAGAAACCATCACCCATCTCACCATGAATCTGAAGGATCATTGAGTTTCTGACAATATCCCAGATAGCACATGACGCCTTAAAGACGTCTAAGGCTTCCGTCAGAGGAATAAGTGGCGTAGAAGAAAAGTCTCCTACCATTTACTAAATTTATTTTAGTTACCGAAATAAATGTTAAACCGAATATTAATTTGCCATAAATTTCAGTAACTCCGAAAACTAAATGGTAGGAGCAGAGTTGGGCACATTTTCATTCGAATAATACATAGTGAAAAGCAACAGATTAAACAATTGCTTGCCAAATGATGATTCATTCAAGAAGAAGTATTATTCTGTAATAAATATTGGAATTTCCACGTGTATACGATTGAAAATGACGAAGTGCCTTTTCATCTTTTATTCATCATTCGAAATTCCTTATTTAAATAATGAATTTGCTAATCTCTGGGCAACAGTCCCTTCGCCTACCTCACTTTTTCCCCTACCGGAAGCCGAGTTTGTTCGTCGTTGTCCGACCAATATTATGCCGCGAAATATCTCGTCCATTGTTGCGAAACGATCAACGGCGGAACAGCATCGACGCGTGGTACAAATGGATGTTGTCGTTCCTACATCCTACGTGTGCATCTCTGTGTGCGTGTGAAATGGGCGACAATCTTTGGGCGCACTCCACGCCTTTACTTGTTGCTGCTGACCCATCAGATCCATGCGCGTTTCTATTGATCCCGCTGACTCCTCGCTATATAAACGACCGCGTCATCGGTACTCATGGAAGACAGGGACCGGGATTCCATGTACCGCGGAGTCGTCTCGTGGAGAGCCAGCTAATCGAGGAGACATTCGTGTAGAACGTGGCATAAGAGGAGAGAACAAAAATAAAGAACAGAAAAAAAAAACAAAACGGACGAGAACGGCCTTGGAGTGCTTGTGTTCTCACGCGAATGTATAATTAAAGCCAAGTAAGTCCCAAAAAAAAAAAAACCCTTTTCGGGGGCGGTTCTTCTGTTCTCCGAACGTTTCTACGTTTTCATCCGCGAACACCGTTGCTCTGATGGGGGAGGGTGAATGAGTTTGTGTTGTTTGTTGGACAATTAATTTCACAATGTCGAAATTAATTGCATAATGTGTGTTTCGTGTTGAAAAATCGTTTAGGGATTCCGTTGATCGTGTTCTGTTCGACCATCTGTTAGCTACTCTCGGTGCACACGGTGCCGACACCGGTGACCGTGGAAGTTCGCGTTATAAAGGTGAATGATCGATCCGTCGCGCGTCAACTCGCCGACTTGATAACATTCCGAAATAGATGGAATGCTCGTTGTGTGGGGACAGCCCCGATAATCACCGGCAAGGATGCGTCGAAAGCTGGAATTCGTTTATTAAATCTACGGAACGAGGATCACGGTGCAAGTATTCGTTTTGAGGCGAAACGTTTATCGATCCGCGAACGGACGTGATGATAATCGTCTTGGAATATTACCGAGCGTAGCTTATTCACCTTTCACCTTTAAAGTTTCTGTTAAACTTAACGTGATCTTCGTGAGCCGTAGTCGTTTCGTCGAAGGCACACCAAAAACTGTTAAGATTCCACGGAACTGTCGTTTTTAATCCCTTCCGGTTGCTTCGTCAAACATTGTTGCACGATGTTTCCCGGGGAAAAAAGGTCACACGAATGATCTGTAAGGAAACGATAATAGACGATTGATCGTAAACTTGTGTTTACTATTTAAAATCAACCGATACGCGACCCCAGTTACTGGTCCGACCGCGAAAATCCCTGTTGCATCACATGCCGGACGTCGTTACTACGTCTTCAATCGAGCGAGGGACTTCGGGTGCCCTTTTCAACGGAATCGATAACCGACTGAAACACTGTCACGTAGAGCTAGTGACATACATGGAATACTTTCCTTGCGGCACAGGGTCAAGCGATCGAACTTCTGAATCCCTTCGGCAACGATTCACCCTTCGCGGCCAATGAAAGATGGACATTTCTAAACGGAATCGCGTCACGAATATTATAGGGTAAATGCCCCAATTACTGTCAGTGTCCCTAATAGTGTCATTTTATTTATTTTATTTATTTTACTTAATAACAACGTGACGTATAAAGAATAGTATATAAAAATAATGTATTATTATATTGGGACACTGATTTACATAAAAATAGGCAAATAGATGTGTGTTTGTATGTGTCTGATATTTAAAAATTATTGTTGCAAAATGAAACTGTAACCTGAACAACGTGACTAGATTTTTACTATTTAGAAATTTTACTATTCAACCTATAGGTATATTATACAGGGAGGTCCACGCAATTGTTTCAGGTCATAATTTCGTTATCAATGCATTTATGAAAAAATGCCAAAGGAGAAAGATAAATGGCTCGAAGAGCACTACACCTGTAGGCTCTTAGATTTTTTTCAAGCGCAACAGTGTATGTGTAATTAACAATTGCATCATTTCTTTACATGGAAATGGATATTGTTTGTTACACAGATCGATTCCTGTATTCATTCTACGTAAAAAATTATTAGGGTACCATGGCAAAAAAATTATTAGCTCTCGAGGTATTTGTTTTTAAAAAGTGGAGTTAATACACTCTGCGGTCCAGATATACATACATATACAGGATGTTCGATCACTAATGGGGCAAAAATTTAAGGGGTGATTCTTGGAGACAAAATAAGAAAATAAATCAAACCACCCCGATTGCGAGTCACACGAAAACTTGAATTTCTCATTCGAACGTGTCTGTTATGACTCGACAGGAAAAATGCAGCGGCAAGAATGGCTACTGATATTCCTAATCGCTGGAACAGCGACGGCGATGGTTCCTGCAGGAAACAGAGATCCTTGGACAGCACTTCCCAAGATTATTACAATGATCTTCGATCGTTCAAGTATCACGGCGACGATGCTGACCGGAAATTCGACAGAGATCGACAAGGCGAAAGAGAAATCGTCGTCGAGGACGAGGAGATCGAATTTCTACCGAATGGTATTATCGTTCTAATATAAACGAAACGTCGAGTATGTTGCTTCAGAGATATAGCGTTCGCTATGTGCGTATTTTGACTTTTTTTTTCATCATTTGGCAAGTGCAGTAAATTCTCAATTATTGTCCGAAGGCTCCAGAGAGGTCCCCAAGCATGGGCGTAGCCAGGGGGCACTTGCCCTTCCCCTTTGGACAGAAAAAAGTGGCTTTTGCCCCATCCTATCAGACAAAAATTGGATTTTGCCCCCCCCATCCCCTCCCAGTTACAAAATGTTTGCGTAATATTTAATATTGCAGTATATTTCGAAACACGATCAACAGCCTCTATTAATAAAACGCATACATTTTCAACGATTTATGACTTTAAAAACAAAATAATGTCTGTCTGGCTACGTAAAGCATTTTTAAAAATTATTAAATATTTTTGCCCCCCTGACTGATAACTTGGCTACGCCCGTAGCGTTAAGTTGCGTCTACACTACGTAGAAAAACAGTGTTATACAATAAATTGTTATCGAATGACAGGATTAGGCTACCAAACACATAAGCTTCAGGGTCGATCAGGTTTATGGCTAACGTTATATCTTTGAAGCAATGTATAACTTATTGGAAAACAGTCTAACACAATTTGCTTGCGTAACTTGCAGAAGTTGGACAACTCGAGACTGTGGGGAACGGTTTTCAGGATCTCAACAACAAGTTACTGGAGAGAGCCTTGATAGATTACGTGGAGAGTGCCCCGCAACAGGTACCGGATATACCGTCGCATCGTTTTAAGTAAACTGTAGATGTTTATGGAAATAATAGAATTTATGGATTATTTTCTCGAAACTGGATGCACAGGAAATTTCATTTTTCCTGTTAAAGGTTCTAGCCCAAATAACACATGACGCTCGATAACGCCTTAAAGGCGTCTTAGACCTGAAATAACCGTAAAACGGGCGTCTTGAGGGCGTCATCTGCTATCTGGGTAGTTGAAAATAAAAAGAAAACCTGAATATCCTCTTTAAAACTTTTCATTATTTCGTATTTTAGATGAACGAATATTCTATAAATGCATAAAAATCCACAGTCTATTTATAAGGAACATAGAATCGTCGGCGTCGACAATAAAGAATTGGCTAAACTGTTTCTGGATGAACAAGACGGATCATCGCCTTACAGCCTCGGCGATGTGGACGATGAAATGTACATGGATGGTCGTCAAGCACTTTACGACCGATTCAGGCCCAACCACGGGAACAACAAGCTCTACGAGTCAGTGAATAAAAAATAATCCTTTTTTGTTCGAAAATACGCGTGCCTGGCGATAGATAGACCGCAAGAATGGTGGTCACATGCATAGATGAAAGGCGGGTTGTCTACCGTCAGGCGCCACGAGAATCCAATTTGTAAATGCCTGTAATTCCGTTACGAAATAATACTTAGGAAATTGATATTGAACGAATCATTTGTTATATCATTCTTTAGAATATTTATACCGAATTCTGTATCATTTTTTCGCTAAATTTTTCCCAGAAATACTGGATCGATGTCTTGGGGCGAAGCACTGAACAAGGAGGCTCTGTCGCGTGCACAAAATGCAGAAGTCGACGAGAACGAGTACTCTGATCGTGAACAAGATCCTAATTTATTGTACCTGACGTTGGCTGAACGGAGGAACGTCGTCAACGGAAGGTATCCGGTCGATCGTGATTTTAGAACGTATCGAAACATGGTGAAGCGATATTCAGTCGCTAAGAGAAGTCCGCAACCATTGGCTACGAGGGAACGGGTCACCGACCCTAAGGTAGTCTCACGAATCTAGAATGAAGAGAAAATGTTATGTTTTTAAATTACTATAACGACCAGTAATATACAGGGTGTAACAAAACTGTTGGGGGACCCCGAAATAGGAGACTCGTGAGGTGATTTGAAACAAGTTTTTCCTTAGCAAAAACCTGTTTCAAATCACCTCACGAATCTCCCATTCGTCCTCCAACCTTTTTGTTACACCCTGTATAAAATGTAGAACTGTTTATATGGCACTTGTCGTATGTTAAAGGTTGCCCAAGATTTGGGAGCGTTGTTCGGCACTCAGCCCTCCAATAACCGGAATCGCACACACGATCACGAGCACAATCATGACCACGATCATGATCATAATCATAATCACGATCATGATCACAATCACGAGCACGATCACGATAAGCAGAACCACGAAAGTACCTCGGAGTCGCCAAAAGTGACTCCACCGGCGAAAGGGCAAAAGGAGAACGCGACGAAACTCGGCAAGTCCAAGTCCATCGAAGTCAGAAAGAAGAGTGTCGACTGGTCGCAATATTTCGGTATTGATCGAAGGAGGAAGAAGGCATCATTGATGGCCGGCCAGGGAACGCAAAATCAGGACGATGAGTGGATGTTGCAACGATATTATGAGGTAAATAAAAGTCATTTGATGAATTATCGTGACACTCGGCATTGATTGAAGCAACCGAATCGGTGAATTGTTTAGAATATGGGTGACAATCTACGAGGAAACGATCGGGAATATAAGAAAGAGAATATTGACAGGAACGTCAAGCTGGAGGATTTGATCATGGAGAAGGCTTTGAGATACGCGGACACGGAGGAAGCAGCTACTTTGCAAAAGGTGTATATTTGGAAGATTGTATTATACAGAGTGTTCCATGCAACTGCACAGGCTGTACCTCCTAAACGGTTGATAATAGAAGAAGATGTTATAAGACACTGCATCGATTGATGTAGTCCAAAACATAGGTTTCCGTTTTAAAAAAAAAGTGCAGGTGCATTTTTCGGATGCACCGATGCACAAAAGTGCATAAAATTAGTTGCATATTAGGCACCGTCTGATACCATTTAACTTTCTTCTATTCCCAACCGTTTAGGAGGTACAAGCCTGTTCCAGTTGCGTGGGACACCCTGTATACATAGAATTCTACAGTATAAATTAGACCCAGATAGCACATGACACCGAATGATGCCTTAAAAACGGCTTGAAGGCGTCTTAGACATAAAATATCCGTCAAATAGGCGTCTTCAAGGCGTCACGTGCTATCTGGGGGAAGCTATCGGGAAGTTACTAATGATATATTGGTGAATCGAACAACAGGTGAAGGACAAAGTAATGGCGCGATTGGCCGCTCAATATTCACTCGAAAAAATGAGAAAAGCTCTGTATGACCTCAGGAATAGTTTTACGGCTCGTCCTCAACCCAATCAGACGTCGAACTTTCGGGAAAACAACGATCCTTCTAAGCAGACCGAGAAGCGTACCAATAAAAACATAGGCGAAACCGAAGGTATCGAGTTCGGTCGATTAACGCTACCAATTATGATAATCTAATGCTGACCTTTTAACGTGTATTCGTAAGGTGACGACGAGATTGCAGCCTGTGCAAAATTGAAAAAGGTTGACCAACAATGCAGGGCCGCAGCCATGTTCGATGTAGAAGCATTGCAAATGTTTTATGTGCCCTGCATTGCCCTGCATACCTGTTTCTCCTGCGTAAGCATCTTTTTCACTTTAGATTTACGCCTTTTAAACGAGGCTTTCATAATGGCAATACATGTTGGAGACATTGAAGCTATTGCATACGCGTTTAAAATATAAATTCAATTAATTTTCAACGAATTTCAGATGCCGAATGATTCAAGGCACCAGTGCTTTGACGATTACTTCGTGGAAACTGACAAAATTTGTGATACGCTATCGCTAACAAAGAATCAAATGGTGGCCTGCCAGAAAAAAGCTGTACTGTTTATTTAATGTACAATACAGGAGGGACGATTGAAAAGTGGTTACGACATGGTCGGCTCGCAACAAACGGATCGATAAAAGGAAAAGATTCGAATAAAATATAAAGCGGTGACCAGTCCAAGTCACACAGAGCATCCTCTGTCGAGAAAAACTGAAACATGGGACTCTGACGAAAATGTGACCTCGAATCGTGTTTTAGTTGATTGCAGTCAACTTTCGATACTTCCATTCGCTTTTCGTGCGATTAAAAAAGCTGCGACAAGCATTTTCTTCCTTTTTCTGTGAGGTTAAAACAAGATTAAATGATTCGTTTTTATTCGAATTCGAATTATCGGAATTAGCGGAGAGTTTACCGAAATTTTAAAGCCGATTCGAGAATACTGCTAACGCTCCTGAATATCAAATCGAAGATCATCCGATTGTTCTTGCGTTAACAACAAAATGATTATATTCCGTGGAAACATTGTTTCGTCGTCCATATATGAATGATTGGATTTTAAACTGCGAGGCAAAGAAATTGTTCCATTTGCGAGGTGTATGTTTCGTCTGAACGACTTTTAACTGACGGTTAAATTATAGCTCTTTTACAACTTCCCTTTCCATTCTTCGTCAGTAAACGGAATTTTGAAACAATGAGCGACAATAATAGTTGACTGACACTTCATTGTACTTTTCACGAAAGAATGTCAATAATGATCACTATCGAGTCGCGGCAGTTGTTATTTATCGGATCTATTCCACCCCTACCGTCTGAATAAATTTCATTTGTTAAAAGAAAAAGTATTTCGAGTTACATTATTATTTTATGTGAAACATTCTGCATAGAAATTCAACGAAAGATTAAGAAAGATGATGTTCGGATGGGCGGCCTCGCAAACAAAATAATTGTACAGTAAAAACAACACCGTCCTTGATACCCAAAAGGATAACTTATGACCTCCAGCAGTATTCTTTGTATTCACGGAATAAACAATTAATATTTATGCTGATTCGTTCCATTTATAACATACAGATACTTCCGAAAGGTGCTGCACGATTCAACGTTATAATAGAATTTATTTTTCTTTTTCTATGGTACAGAATGATAAAATATCGAAACGCAACATATTTCGAAGGAAGTTCGGTGAGATTTGAAAGGAGTTACTGCGACGTTAACTATAGTATATATTTCCATTTGGTCGGATAAGAAAGCGTATATCTATTATTGTCTGTCCTTAGGTTATAAAACTGTGGGATACAGTCTATGTGTCTGATCTGTATTCGAATATAATACAAATATATTTCAACATAAATGTACCTCGTTTCGTTTATTGTAGATTCCGATATCGATGAATTTTCATGAACGTTTAAATAATGAATAATCCACTGGAACGGTCGCTTGAAATTTGTCATGATCGTTGGACCAACGATTCGTTGTTTGAATCAATATTCGTATTTTCCAGTTCTTTCAATGATTCCAAGATTTCGATCATTTGGGGAGTGTACAGTTTTAGAAATTCCAATTGCAATTCGGCACACTCCACTGAACATAAATTGAAATACGAGAATATCAGATACTCGTCCGTTACTTTTTATTATGGTTTAGAAAAAGCATAAGTATAAAGCAGAATATTGTACGCGTACCTCGCCACTTTGAAACCACCTCCAGTTTCTTTTTTAATTCGATATTCAATTCATTAATTTGTAGAACGATATCGTTATTCTTAACAGCCATCGTTTTCCAATATTGGCAGACAATAGAGTATGGTACCGTAATACAAAAAATTAGAAAATTTAAATTTTAGTATCGACACCTACCGATAGAAGAACATGAAGCGTTTGAATATGTGTTCAGAATTGACACGTGGTGCCATCTACGGCAAACTGATCAAGCTATTAATCAATTAATTCCGCAATCGAGATCAGAGAGGGCGCTGATGCGTTTTGCTTTGATTTAAAATAATAATTACTGATCAAGAATTACTAACTAAATATTCGCACCTCTGAACACTACTGGTTTCTTCTTACGTTTTTAACTAATACTTAATTTTTCATTGAAACGGGAATGTACAAATATCGCTGATGATCCCTATCAATTCGGGGGAACTCAGTAAGCAAAAATTCAATAAACAATTTGACACCGTGGGAGATAATAGTTGGTTACCTGCAAATTTCTTTTTGCTTTTTTTAAAGACATTATGATGAACCATAGAGTGATCGAAGTGAAGTTACCATCACTACTATAATTTCACTACTCCAACGACCAAACCGGCTTCCACTAGGGGAAAAAGTAACGTAGGGAAAAAGTCTCCTACCATTTGGTATTTGGAATTACTGAAATGTATGCCAAATTAACATTCGATTTAACATTTATTTCAGTACTTGAAATAAATTTACTAATTGGTAGGAGGCCTTTCTTTTACGCCACTTTTTCTCCTAGCGGAAGCCGAGTCTGGTCTGCGTTGGTCGGCGTTAGATACACAGCTTTTCGCGGCTTCTCGTTTGCAAGCCGAAACCCCGCCAATCTAGAATTACATAATCTATGATTACCGAAAAGTGGCGATGGCGTTTCATAGTCTGTGTTCCTTTGTGATTAAAAAGTGGCGTTTTCGTTGTATTTTCTATGGGAGACCGGTTTATTAATGTGAATCTTGTGATCGATATTGCAAAAGGACACATAAGTGAGACTAATAGCTGGTACGAAACGAGAAGGGAACGGCCTAGAAGAAATACATGAGCTCCCGCTTTCGACGGCCGGCGAACATATTTGTCTTCGGCGGCAAATGTAATATTTTGTGGAATCGACGAAAATAATCCCGTTGAGAAGTCACGGTACACTGTATGTCATTGATCTTGGTACGTTATATTACTTATGGCACGAAATTTTCATGAAATGGTCACGATCATATGACGTTCCCGCCGTAACCTTCCGTACTCGTTGTAAACACCGTATCGTTATATAGGGTGTCCTTGAATTTTGGTTCGAATTTTTATCAGACCTCGTTGTAAGGCGTCTGTTCTGTTCCGTTCGTTACGTTTTATTGTGCGTATCTTATTTTAAGAGTACGTTAATAAAAATATCCTTTCGGAAAATTTTCATTCAATTCTTTTTATTTCAGTGTTACACTGGAAAGGCTGTAACAATGTCAGACTCCGAAAAGAATGAAAATTGCACAATGGAGACTGAACGTATTGGTTCCGAGAGCTTGGGCCAGCATAATGACATGAGTAATAGTGGACTTAATATGAATGAGAGTCAAGACTTTCATCTTGTAGACTTTGATGACGATGGTTCTTCAGGTAAAGAAATGTCTGTAAAAGTAATGTCTTCCTCTTTAACTGATAACATAGAGACTGTAGGGAGTGTGCCTGAAACTATAGCAGTGGAAAGCAAACCATCTGATTCTGATGGCGATGCTGCTAATATTTCAAGAGAAGAAAATATGAAAGAAGCAGAGTTGCTTGAAACAGTGGAAAAAGAAAAAATAAGCAACGATAACAGTACCTGCCAAAGTGAAGATAAACCTGTTGAAGAAGATGAGGAGATAATACAATGCACACCACCAGAAGATCATTCACCAGCAAAACAGCTGGTTCCTAGCAATACAGGAATAACAAGCCTAAAACGTAAAGCAGGATCCTTCGATGAACCACCAAAAAAGATTTTAAGAACAATTTCCATTGAAGATACATCGATGCCAGAGGAGAAAGAATTTCAGGAAGAAGAGAGTCAATTATTCCAGTCTGACAACACTCGACAGGACTTTTCCAAAAATTGTGTTGATACTAATGTAATAATTGCAGAAACTCAAGATACCCTAGAGGACGATGTTATGGAAACCACAATGGACAAGTCTGTTACAGATGAGGAGCAGGCCAAGGATCAGGATAAAAATCATTTAGAATCGCAGGTGAAGGAAATAGATAAAAATGAAAATTTTAATAATACATTGAAACTGAACGAAGCTGTTACGAGTAGAGAAGTTAATGAAAACACAGAAACTAGCGATACGAAAGAAGAAAGTGCAATTACAACAGAGAAAACAGTATCGGATAAAAACAATACAAGTCCAGATGGTTTAAAGCCAACTGAAGACTCAAACATCTGTGTACTAGTTGATGAAACAGCACAGACTGAGAAAGCAGGAGAAAAAGAAAATGGTATTGAATCTACAACACATACCAGTTTAGGAGACAAAATTAATGAAACTGAAGACATATCAGTTTCTAGGAAACCATCAAATGAATCTCATTCCAATGTAAGTAAATCCAGGAACAGCATAGAACTCATATATGATCGAACCGCTGTTCATGATAATAAAACAAAGCCAAAGGAGTTGGTAGAGATTGATGAAGATGGAGAAAAAATTGTATTGGATTCGTCCGAAGAAGAATCTGATTTGAAAACAGACAGTAAGAATGCTTTGGATAATACAAAGGCTGAAACAGTATACAAAAGTTGCTACGATAGTAAAAGCAGTAGCGACTTCAGTTACAAATCAGTAGAAACGACTAAGGAGTCGTCCCTTGATACTGTTAAAACTGGTAGCAAGCTTGTTAACGGAAGCAGTGAATCCAAGAAATGCGATTCAGACAGTACAGCCAGTCTGCAATCCGATACTTTTAGCGATATGCCAATCGTGCTTGACAAAGCAGACAACAATGTTTCAATGCCTGTGCATAATACGAACAGGCAAATCAAACCAATCGCTTCTGTGTCCAAGGATAGCGATCATGCTGATCTATTGAGCGTAAGCGAAAATGAATCTGATGTTTTTATAGTGGACGATAAAAGTAAATCGACCTCGACGCACAGTAGTTCTATGACAAAGACTTTCCAGATGGAAAAAGAAATCTGTGTATATGTTAGAGTGAAATGTTTATTACAAGTTGATGAAGGTACAAAAGAATTTCTGCGCAAGGAGATCACTGGTGTGCAGTGTGAAGCTGTTGCAGAGCCTACATTAATACGACAGAAAAATAACGATACTTCTGCTTCTTTGGCAGATATCTCTGGAAACGACAATAAAGATGCATCGCCCGGATCGATAAACAGTAATCCACAGTTATACCCATTAAACCCATCTAGGCTTTCATTTGCATCAACTATCAGCTCTTTAAGTTCTGTTTCTAGTGCTGCGTCATTAGCAGCTAAGTTAGCAATAAGAGATAGTACGCACTTTCCTTTACCAAGAGGACCTGCGAAACACGCAAAGAAACACGTTCAAGACATGCAGTCATTGAATGATAAGCAAGCGACAGACGATGCATATGATCGTCTAACTAAGGAATGGCAGAATAGTCATCTCCTGACAACGAGTGTTTTAAATTTTGTAAACTCCGAACTCAGTGGTATCGATACGTCCAATGTTAGTAACGAACGGATAGACGATCAGATACAGAAAATTCGATCCTCTACACCAGAGGTCCCTCAAGAAGTCGTTCAAGTACAAACTCCTAAAAGCTCTAAGAAAAGTAAAGCTGTAAAAAGGCCACGGAACAAGAGCACAAAATCAGATAATCATTCTAATGGATTGAATAAGGTTTTAACTAAAACAGAATCTGTTGACAGTGATTCCGTAGATGCTTCAATGAAACCATTATCGCAAGTGGATGACCTAATTGGGAATGATGTGTTCGCTAAATGGTCCGATAACAATTATTATCCCGGTACAGTTATCGATAAAGTAAAAACAAAATATAAAGTAAGCTTCTATGATGGTAAGAGTAAAGTGCTCATAGAGGACTTTATCATAACTATACCGAAAACATTAAGGGAAGGTTTGTCTGTCTACGCTACCACGAAAAATGATGACTACGGATCCTGTGGTATAATTGTTGATGTACACATTGTAAATAATGAAGTACATTATACAGTGGAAACAGACGAAGGAGAAAAAGTTAAAGTTCAAGTGAAAGATATCTTTTTGTCCTCTGATCAAGCTCAGGTGCTGAAAGAAGAAGTAAACTCGGGAAATAAAAGTCTTCCATCTACACCCAAGCATTTAAGTCAAGTGTCATTAGACAATATGGTCGATGGTAAAAGGCGTTCTCGGCGAATCGGGACCCCTGTTTTTTCAACACCCAAGTCCAAATTAACGAACACACCTACAGGTAGAAACATAGCGGAACCGTCTGTTTCCGGTGTAGCATCTGCAGTTAAAAAAGAAATGAAAACAGTCTCCGAAAGTGATGGTCTTTCCAGTGACTCGAATCTTTCCATAAAGGATGAAATATCATCCATTGGTGTGCAACCAGAGATAATTGGAACTCCCTACGAACAATTTGTGAAAGGACCACAGAATCGTATTAAAAGCAAGTCCAGAAGTAAGAAAAAAGTAGACGATGAACAGACTATCGCAACCCTGGGTCCAATACCAAATAAGGATTCAAATTTATTTAAAGGCATGTCCTTCATTCTTACCTGTGCACCTTTAGAGACACTTGATCGATACCAATCTGACATCAAAGATTCCAGTTCGGATCCAGGTACAGAAAACGAAGAAGAATGGTCCAAGAAGCCTTTCGTGAGAGATAGATTAAACACGCAAATAATAGCTGGTGGTGGGAAAGTTTATACGGATTTCAATGAGATCCCACAGGAAGAGTACAAAAGTACAAAGCTGATAACAAACGTGCCAAACACAACTGCGAAGACTCTGTTGTGTCTTTCAGTTGGTATACCGACGTATAATCATAATTGGATAATAAGGTGCTGTCAAGAGGCAAGTGTTATCCAGCTGAGGATGGATTACCCGCAGGATGGAGTTTGGACAAGAAATCATACGTTGAAATGTTCGAAAGATCTAGTAACAAGCCATTGGCTGAAGTTATGATAATAATTCCAAATATAGAATCTGAGAAATTGTTTACCACATTTTGGCAGCAGATTTGTGAGAACGCGGGTGCTGCTGTTCTGTTGGCAGATAAACCAGGTACGAGAAATCTCTCCAGTAACACTTACATGATTGTAAATACCACGTGAGAAATAGTTGCTAAATAAGAACATTGAATATTATTTCAGATACAATGGAAAGTTCTGTGGAAGGAACAGTGGTAATTCTTACAAACAGATCGTCCCCATTGTGGGTGGTAGAAAAGGCGAATGAATTGCAAGTTCCGCTGCTTTCCACAGCATGGGTTGTTCAGTGTTTGATAGAAGGAAAACTATGTCGATACGATACGCAACAACGTTATAAATATAATTATATACAGAATTAGGTACACTTAACTATCGAAACCGTAACTTTTAAGTTTAACGACAGGTGAGAACCTGCATTTTACAGATTCTAAAATTTTTTACTTTTATTGTATTATCTTAGATTACTTGTTTAAACAATTATGGATCATAAAGTAGTTAATACTTTAAAATATTGCTTTGATACTCGACCACAAAATTGAAAATCCATTTTTTTTTTTCTCTCGTCAATGTAAGTTAAGAAATAACTGTGTAACAGTCGTGTATGTTCATTTCGAGGAAGTGTATGTAAAGTTAATATTTATGACCGACAGATACCGAGACATATTTCATACGGTAATATTGTGTATTATATGGATATCCGGTGTGTGAAGGTTCTGCTTCTGTGACTGTTCGCGGTAGGACAGAGGCCAAGGTATGGGTATAACGTACGATGTCGCTTGTCATGAAATTGTAGACGTTAGAATTTTGTAATATTTTGTATAAATCGAATTCGAAGTCGGAAAACACTTTTTATAAGAAAAAAAGAATTGTAATTTTAACGAAGACGTCTCATGATTTTTTATCGTAATTTACGTTGTTTAAATGTTATATTCTTTGTTCCGTTTCATGTTTCTATGGACGTGTTTAGTGGGATCTTAAATAGCCAACGTAGAATATGTCCACGGATTGTTTTCGATAGGAATAACTCATATTTACACGAATGATGTAAATAACACAGTACATTGTTTCTTATCGTGTTAGTACATTCATGATAATCAAACAATGTATTCAACTGTACGAGAACTGTTACACTCAGATAGGAATGACAAGCTAAGGCTATAAAAGTAATAGAACTACCGTCTATTTCTAAAAACGATTGTGTGAGAGATACGAATGTTTTTCTGTTCCGAGTGTAATGCAACTGGCGGTAACCGGTAACTGGAAGAAATCTGTTTAAATCATACGACAGCTAAGGTTTACTGGCTTTCAGTATGTTGAATGTTTTTGTTATTCTTCAATGAAATGAGTACATAGAAAAATCGAACGATCTCTGAATCAAATCTAATAGTGTGTGGTACATCCTGTAAATATTTTTTTACGTGGAACAGTACTAGCAGGTCATTAAATCTATTCACATTACAATTTTTATGCACTGGATATATATCCCATTAATAAAAATTCATGAAATCTTTCATTACTCATATATAAATAAACATATAGGTAAATATAAGTGGGTATATGTTCAGTAAAAACGAAAAACAAATATCAAGCAAGTTGCCTATATAAATACTTCAAGTTACGATAGGATTAATGATTTTTGTTTAATTGAATAAGATACTAGTGGATGTATCTTGAATAATTTTAAGAACGTTTTCAGCATTTCCCCGTGATTCATTTGCAGAATAATTTTCTGTTAAACCAAATACCGATAAACTGGCAAAACTGTTTGCGACAAGTGCACATGTGCGAATGTGTGTATATAAGTAATTGTATACATGTACTACAAATTTTATTATGTAAGATGTAGGTATTATGTAAAATGTTTTGGGGATAAAATACAGTGACATATTTTGGCAAAACTACGATTCATTCTTGTTTTCAAGCTAGTACGAATTATACGTGTTAATATCAGGAATAATGTACAACATTCTTTGAGTGTATGTACAAATGAGTTAATAAAATTACCAAACCATTTCTTTATTTTAAGGGTTGTACCAATCTAGAAACAATAGGGAGAATGACATAACTAGAAGGAAGAAAAGAATCCACACTCGAAGTCCTGCATTCCGTTGAATAGCTTGTCTAATCTGTTCGTTTGCTTCTCTAACATTTTCTGTAGATCCAACAACTGTGGTCATTAAACGATCTAAATCTTTATCCTGATCTAACACCTTTTCTGTAAATATTTCTTGCAGTTCAGCAATGTGTACCACTTTACTTTCTATTTGTTTCACTTCTTCTGTGACTGTATTGAGTTCATTGTACAAATGTTCGTTTTCTGCTTCGAACACCTGTATATCCTCGGGTGATAATTCTTCTTCGTACATTAGAGAATTAACATCTCCGTTTATTTCTTGAATCTTCATAGGACTGGAGTCAGTGGAACCAACTTTACCATCTTTCTCATCCACTTTTTCAATAAAGTTTAAACTAGCTCGTTTTGATTCAATTTCCAACTGCTTTACAGGTTTCACTTGTAATTCTAACTTTGCTATTTTTCTTATTTCCATTGCTCTCTTCACACGCATAGCTTTCTGCTCTGAATAAATCTTACATACACTTTTTAGATAATCCTCTATTAAGAGCAACATGATTTCTCGGTGCTCTAAATTCTGAGGCGAGACTACAAAGTCTGCAACCTCTCTCCTTAATTCCTTGATCAAATAGGCACACTTGGTCATTATTTTCTGTGCTTCGACATCTATTTCGTCTCTGTTTGAGTCTGTCATACTCGGTACATAGGATAAATAGTTTGAGAAGTTCAGATATGCCTTACGATTCTCTAATAAAAATTCACGTAGTTTCGAAATGTGCACAACAACCGCTCGAACTTTCACAAAGAAAGGACTTTTGTTTCTCGGTTTCTTTACATTCTGGGTATTGTTTGTGATTCCTAAGTCTTTGTTACGAAGACTTACTGTCTTTACACTGGCTTTAAACAATAAGCTAACATCCATTGTCACTTACAAAACTTGTTCGTGCAGCAATTATCTATGAAAAAGGACTTTGTTGTATGTACGCGACATAGATTTTACAGTTTGTCGATAAACTGAATAATTTCTATATTCGGTACTGTATATAAAAAAAAAACACCGTAAATACTGAAGGAAACTGCAGTGTAAAAAATATATCCGATTCCACGAGATTTGACACTCCTATCCTATAACGTTTATCACATGATAAACAATATGCTTAACCTGAAAGCACAGATGAATACAAAACATAAACAGTCGCAGTCGTACTAATTTAGCAGCTAAATGAAACTCGTACCTTTAATGGTATCAAAAACTACGTAGACTTAAGTCTGTGACTGCAATCAATTGTCCGGTACATACGCTTAATTAATTGTTGCAATTTTAAAGAGATTGAAATCGAAAGCGGTTATATTATGACGAAAGAAATAAACGTATATATGTAGTTTTAACGTAGGGACAAAGTTACGTCACATAGTGCTATATGTATCACATACCTAATACGACTTGTGCACACCATGCTGTACAATACACTACTACGAATGAAAGTGTGACGGTTACTGATGTCACGTCCCCAGCCAAACATACCCCCTCTACTATTGCCCACTACTGCGTCACTTTATGCCATGGTCGTATACGACCGTGCTTTGTGCTTACACGGCATGTTTTCCTTATTTCTTTTGGTAACATTGAAACCGAATTACAATGTCATTAAAAGCAAAACAATCGATATCGAGAATGAGAGTACCCTCGCGAGCAAACTCGACTTTCGCTAGGGGAAATGTGAGACAGGCGAAGGGTATCCTACCATTTAGTTTTGACAATGACGGATCTGGTAATTGAAATTACCATCACATATGATTTTGTAACATTTTCTACAGTTTCTAATATTAAATTCATAAAAAGTTCGACAAAAATAAGCTTTTCGCTATAATTTCCGGTTAAGAATTTTAGCGGACTAATGGCGGTATGCATGAATTAAAACGGCCCCTGGATACATGTCGATACAGCGAATAGCAGCAGGACCGGTTGCGGTTGTTCAGGGGCGCATAGTTATTTCACACTTGCGCGAAGATTATTATCGTTTCTTTATGCATGATAGACGTATTCAAAGAACGAAAAGAATTGATTCTAGTATATACTCCGCGAACGTCAGAGTATGAGGTCATCGATGATACATCGATAGATCAGATAACCAAGACGAAATGACGCGGGACATTAGAAACAAGTGGTTACGTTTGAACCAAGCATCGAAATCACCGTTTCTGCTGCTCATTCTGATGTTAATACATTTCCTAGAGTTCACTCGAATCTATCGTACTGTCTAAGGCCACTTTAGCTAATTTCAGTGATGACACAGACACAATCGACTCCTAATGTCCTTGTTCATAAATTTTTCCATTTAAAAACGTACAATCGCTGTCGGTGCACCATTCGAAGCACGCAACTGAATTCGTAGCCGATCGACACTCGAGACGGAAAAACAAAATCACGCAGGAGGAATGTCGTAGCCGGTCCCGTCGCATCGCAGCAAATCATTCCGGACGTTACGTCGTAAATTTCAATGAAGCGACGGCGATCAGTTACGCTCCAATTTGCATGTTCCCCACGGTTCTCCTCGCGAGGAAGGAATGCGGAGAGGAACCGATCGAACACACTCGGGAAACTCCTAAAGCGGAATGAAGTCAGCTCCTGAAACCAGCCATGCCTCATCCACGAGTGATTTTACGAAGCAGGGACTTCTACCGAATCGCAAAATACCGGTATTATACCGGTACTTTCGGTTGGACCTTCGCCCTATATAACCCAATATAAGCCCTATTCTTATAGAAACCGAAAAAATACCGGTATTTATTTCGGTTTTTAGTAACATATCGGTTTCGATATAGCTTTGATGGCATAAAATCGGTATTAAAATCATGCCGGTTTAAGTCCATGGTATAATTGCTTCATATAGGGCTAATGATATATGTTTGAAGCAGTTATACGAAGTGTCGTATAGGCTGAACCGACGGGATACGTCCGGTAGAAAGAGAACTGAACAATAGCCGCTGGGATCCACGCGCCACTCACGCCGGGGAGAGGCGGCGCCTCGTTGTTTTTTGCGGTCGGGGATGATGCTCGTGAGGAGCGTGTCGTTTCACTGCTGGGGGTATCCTTATATATAGAAATAATCGATCGGGGCTTGCTTCGCAATGGCTCGAGGCTCGCGGACCACAAAGGAATCGACAGTTGCGAACGGTCTCGAGATGAACCGGTCTCCGACGTTTCTTCTTCTGATCGCTGTGTTCGTTCTCGGATTAGGTAACTAAACTTTGTATCGATTGTGTTTCTTGTTGCTCGGATACGACGCGAACCTCTCTGGCCCGTGTACACCACGATTAATTATTATTATTCTTTATATATAGAAGTCTGTGGTGTACACGCGTTTCTCCTTTTTTTTTTCAATTCTCTCTCGGGAGTCTAGTGGTCAGTACCTCGTTGAGTGTCCTCGCATTCCTCACGGTGTGCCTATTTATATACCTTGACGCATCGAATTCAATATCTGGACCCCAGTGCTAGAGTGTATTAAGCCCACTTTTTGAAAAAATTACATTTAACATGTGTTCGGCATCAAATATTTTCCGGTGGTAAACATTATTCCGTTCTAAGTCGTCTTATAGTCTTTATAGGTATATAATAGTGTGCATATGATATTAAGTTTATATTTTTGAAACAGTGTAAAGTCCATCACATAGAGGAATTAGTTTAAAATTTACCATTTCTAGATATAGAGATTGTTTCTTGCTAAATTCTTACCGAACAGTTCAGACCTTTGATTTGCTCTCCTCTGAAGTTTGAAAAGTGTGACTTAATACACTCTGGCTCCAGAAATACAGATGTATATGGTGTTCGTTGTTTTTAGGGGTTCACGGGACGAACGCCGGGAGTGGCAGCCTCGCGTACAGTACGTATGTTGTTTAACAGAATTATCTCGGCTCGCTAGTAGTTGGTTTAATTATCAGTAGACTGCAGATTTTATGCATTTATAGCGCATAGGGCTCTGTGAAATACAATAAAAACCAAAACTTTCATCGGATCCATTAATTTTTTTGTTTTAGTCTGAACCCAATAAGATACTTAAAAGGAAAAATAAATTTCTACAATTGCTCCTGTCTTTATAAACTACTTTGGAAAATGTTAATTTGCATAAAAATCTGCAGTCTACTTATTACTTATGGCTACTTGAATAATTTATCAGCCAACAAATAAAGCTTATCTCGGGGTTCTTGCAACAGGCAGCGCTTCCGCGAATGCATACGCAGGTGCGTCCGCATTCAGTGGCGCCAACACATTCGCCGGGCAATATTCTGGAGGTGAAACGGGCCACGATGGACACAAGGGGATTCGTAGCTACGACAACACTGGATACGTGAACGACAATCGTGGAGAGGGTGCACACGACGATTCCTCTGGTCATCCTGGAACAGGAAACAAAGGTGATCAGGGGAACGGCTGTTCGAAATGCAAGTGGGAGGACGACGACTATTGGGAGAGAGAGGAGGATGAAACGGAGCCGGAAGAGGAGAACGAGGATGACTGCGATGACGGGGACGATGGACAATACAGACCTGAGCACGCACAAGGACATCGTCATCATGGTCATGGAAGCAAATCCGGCACTCCAGCGGGAGTCCAGAAATTGGGTGCACCTGGTTCAGGACAAGTACCAAAAACGGGATTCGGAAACGTTAATGGTGGGGATAAAACACCAGGGATAGGTGGTTACGGATCTAATCAACATCCTAATCAGCAGCCTGGTTCAGGGTGGAATAGCGGTGTCGGCACCACTCCCAAGCCCCTGTGGAATCAAGGAAAAGGTGGTTCCGCGCCAGGATCATTCGGAGCTGGACCACAGCCAGGCAATCAGCCAGGCGCAGGCTGGCAAAATAGGCCTGCAACAGGTTCCGGATGTTCTGGCAATAATCAGCCTGGTTCGAGCTGCGGTCAAGGTTAGCCGTAATTATGATATCCCATTTGATGATTAGTTTTTCTGTTGAATGCATCGACTGCTATAAAGGTGGATCTGATCCTCTATTTCGTGCGTAGGTCCCAGCGGCGTTGGCCCCGTGAAACAGGCACCGGTACCGTTTGGCATTCCGAAGCAACCAGGACCTGTTGGTTATTCGACGAGTCCTACAGGAGGGTACAATCCACTGGGATCGCCGAGTGGATGTTCGCCTGGTCCCTATGGTAACTGCGGGACTAAACCCAACGAGCAATCCGGACCTCATGGCATTCCTATCAGTCCTTCGTATGGACCAATTGCTGGAGATACAGGAAAGGGTTCGCCTCCAAGTAATCCCGGTTACGAACCACACGGGATTGCTCCTGGAAGTCCTGGAAATCCCGGAGGTCCAGCAGGTGCTAATAGTCCAGGGAACGTCGGCGATTCCAGATATCCGGGGACTCCTGGAAGTTTCGGCGCTCCAGGAAATCCAAGTAGCCCAGGATATTCTGAACGTCCCGGAGGTTCTGGAATTCCTGGAAGCACAGGACAGACGGGATATCCTCAAACCGGTGCATTATCGGGTGCTTGGACGAATGCCGCAGCTACAGGGTATAGTGGAGTAGGAGGACCTGTAAGTGGACCAAGTAGTGAAGCACCAGGAAGTGGACCAAATAGTGGAGCACCTGGAAGTGGATCAAATAGTGGAGCACTAGGAAGCGGAACTCCTCGGCCACCAATCTCGCCCAACGTTCCGTCCAGCCCGTTCAGACCTCCAGGAACCCCGACTTTTCCGAACGAAAGCAGCCCTCACGGAGGGCAGAAGCCAGATTATGGAACAGAAAGTGCAACTCCTAATAGTTACGATGGAGTGAAAGGAGGTCCTTCTGGACCTGGTTCTACTCCGAAACCTTACGGAAACAATCCATACCTTGGTGGTAGCAAGCCGTATCCAGAAAGTGGACCACACGGGTCAGGTTCTTCTGAACCTGGAACTACCCCGAAAACTCACGAAGACAATCCGTATCTTGGCGGTAGGAAACCACACCCAGGGAGTGGACCACACGGCCCAGGTTCGACTCCAGGCAAGCCAAATTCTAATGCCGGAAGCAACAAACCTGGTCCCAACCGTCCTAAACCTCACGGCGGGGACAGCCAGATCTTTTATATAAACGTGAATCCAGCTCCAGGAAGTCCAGTTGGAGTCAAACCTCATGGTACTAATAAAGCGCCCCATGGGAATACAGCAACAACCAAGCCTGCGCCTAGTTATGGTCCCTCTGAAACATCGAAACCCTCACATCAATCGTATCCTCTTGACCGACCGTCAACCACGGAAAAACCTTCTTACCAACTTGATCCTTATAATGGACAAGGACTCACGAAGAATCCTTATCAACCAGGTCCGTATGGAGGTAGTGACACTACAAAACCTGCTTACCAACCTGATCCTTATAATGGACAAGGACTCACGAAGAATCCTTATCAACCAGGTCCGTATGGAGGTAGTGACACTACAAAACCTGCTTACCAACCTGGTTCTTATAACGGACAAGAACCCACGAAGAATCCTTATCAACCAGGTCCGTATAGAGATACAGCCACTACAAAACCTGCTTATCAACCTGATCCTTATAATGGACAAGGTCCCACGAAGAATCCTTATCAACCAGGTCCGTATGGAGATACAGCCACTACAAAACCTGCTTATCAACCTGATCCTTATAATGGACAAGGTCCCACGAAGAATCCTTATCAACCAGGTCCGTATGGAGATACAGCCACTACAAAACCTGCTTATCAACCTGATCCTTATAATGGACAAGGTCCCACGAAGAATCCTTATCAACCAGGTCCGTATGGAGATACAGCCACTACAAAACCTGCTTATCAACCTGATCCTTATAATGGACAAGGTCCCACGAAGAATCCTTATCAACCAGGTCCGTATGGAGATACAGCCACTACAAAACCTGCTTATCAACCTGATCCTTATAATGGACAAGGTCCCACGAAGAATCCTTATCAACCAGGTCCGTATGGAGATACAGCCACTACAAAACCTGCTTATCAACCTGATCCTTATAATGGACAAGGTCCCACGAAGAATCCTTATCAACCAGGTCCGTATAGAGATACAGCCACTACAAAACCTGCTTACCAACCTGATCCTTATAATGGACAAAGACCCACGAAGAATCCTTATCAACCAGGTCCGTATGGAGATACAGCCACTACAAAACCTGCTTATCAACCTGATCCTTATAATGGACAAGGACCCACGAAGAATCCTTATCAACCAGGTCCGTATGGAGGTAGTGACACTACAAAACCTGCTTACCAACCTGGTCCTTATAACGGACAAAAACCCACGAAGAATCCTTATCAACCAGGTCCGTATGGAGATACAGCCACTACAAAACCTGCTTATCAACCTGATCCTTATAATGGACAAGAACCCACGAAGAATCCTTATCAACCAGGTCCGTATGGAGGTACAGCAACTACAAAGCCTGCTTACCAATCTGGACCATATGGAAATCCTACCACAGCGAAGCCTATTTATCAACCTCAATCTTACGAAGATGCTGGAGTCACGAAGCCGACCTATAACCCAGTACCGCATGCTGGAGCAGGAACAACTAAGGCCCCCTATCCAAGCGGACCTCACGGAGCACCCTCTGGAAGTTATAACTCTGGCTGGCCTGGTCCAGGAACGGGCTATCCTGAAAATCAGAGTCCGTCACTTGGGCAACCCGGGAGTGGAATAGGTCTTTGTATTCCTGGTACACCAGGATGCGGAACCGGAAATGGATGTGGTGGACCCGGTCAGAGTGGATCCTCAGGTTACAAACCTTGCGGTCAACCGGGTCTTCCCAACGTCGATAAAGTTCCTGGACCAATAGGAGGCGTGAGTCCGATTGACGCCTCTCAAGGGCCCCAAGGATCTTTTCCTAATGGAAACGGAGCTGGTCCGACATTGAACGGAGCTGCTCCTGGTAGCGGAAACGGAAATGGATGTGGTGGACCCGGTCAGAGTGGATCCCCAGGTTACAAACCTTGCAGTCAACCGGGTCTTCCCAACGTCGATAAAGTTCCTGGACCAATAGGAGGCGTGCGTCCGATTGACGCCTCGCAAGGGCCACAAGGATCTTTTCCTAGTGGAAACGGAGCTGGTCCGTCATTGAACGGAGCTGCTCCTGGTAGAGGAAACAGCGGAACAGGGTGCTTGTACGGCAGGTGTCTGTCTGGAAGTCTTCCGACTCCAACGTTCGTCGACAAAACTGTGGCTGGATCTTACGCGTGGAATCCTTCCTTGAATGGACAAGCGCCTGCCCCTGTTGGAGGTGAGTGTTAATTATTAAAACAATAATGCTACACATATTCCGAACAGAAATCATCGAATCGTCTGATCTGATTTGCAGGCCATTCGACAGTTACCGACAAGCCAACTGGCATTGGAAATCCCTTTATCGGCGGAGCACAAGTACCAGCAGTGGTTGCGGGCGCAACGGCAGTATCAGGTGCAGGAACTTGGCTAGGTGGCAATACTGGAAGTGGTTTCCCTTCGGCTAGCAGCAATCATGGCGTTCCTCCTGGAGCTGATGCGACGAAGCCGATTGGCAATAATAATCCTTTCTTTGGAACAGGTGGTTCCGTTGGCCAGTCACCTGAAACACACGGTATTCATGGTCAGAGCCCAGTTGGTAACCATCCTACAGGAATCGACTCACCAATTGGAGGGTTAAAACCCCCAGGTGTCTACGAAGATCGTTATTCTGGTCCGAGTTCTGGACCACACGAGAATCAACATCAAAATCCTCTGGCAGGAAATCGGGGCACCGGAAGCGGCGGAGGCGTTGGCGTTGGTGACGGGTCTGAAAACTTCCCCGGAATGGATGTTCCAGGTCCTTTTGGTGGAGCATTCTCCGGAGCATTCAGCAGCTCCCAGGCGTCCAGCTACCCAAATTCGGGGGCGGCGTCGCATACTGGCGCCGGAGGTTAGTTCGTTTCCGTTTAAGGCGGTTCATACCTGACTCCCTAGTCAATACAGCAACATATTACCACCGATGTGGTATAAGTATAAACTTTTCATCTTATGGGAGTTAATGGCCCACTTAACTATAGTACTTAACTACGAGTTTCCCGATGCGGAACGGAAACCACGAACGGTTCGCGAGAGGTTAAAGAACGGCGGGGACCTTAGAGCGAGATTAATAGTAACCGAATGAATGTAACCATGTTCTCACGCGGTGGGGAAACGGCTTCAAGGTTCGCCGTCGAACGGGGAAGAGTTTGATCGATGAAGTCCTTCGCACAATAAACCATAAATCAAAGGGACGACGGACGGGCTGTTAATTAATGAGAATCCTCGATCCCATCGACCGGCTTCCGCTCTCTTAACGTACGTCTGACGACGTTGCATAACCTCGATACGTTAGTCGTGCGACGCCAGCGCGCTCGTGGCTCGTTTCGTTCGAATAAATTTACGCGGGCTCCGGTATGCTAAATGTAAATAGACATGTGAATTTTAGTTAAAGCACAAACGATATTTTTCCATTACAGGGCCGCATAGTGGACTCGGACTGGCGAACAGTGGAAGCTGGGCGTCCAGTGGCGCCGGAAGTCACGCCGGAAGCGGTGCTTGGTCCTCCAGCAGTGCATCCGCTTACGCGAGCAGCAACGCGGGCAGTAAGTTTCGCAGGATGCTATTTGTTCCAGCCTCATATGGTCAGTAGTTTATGAAATATTTAATGTTCAGTGCCGAGAAGCTTTCGAACATTCATCGAGGATTCACTGTAGTTGGATGGGGTTAGGTAAAAACAATACCATCGTTTACATGACTTAATCGAATGATAATGTTTCAGGCTGGTCTGGCTCTGGGGCTCATCCCATCAAAGGATAATCGAAAGAGGGAAAGATGAAGCTGCAGCGAGAACGATACGAAATGTTGCGTCATCGACGCCGTGAAGTTCAGAATTAGATTCAATACGTTTACATGCCGTCAGTTGTTATTTTTCGATTTACACGATTTTTTACCGATAATTTATTTAAACTCCACGCGTCGTCGACGATGCAATCACGTGTAACAGGATTGACTGTGTTTCTCGTATACCCGGAATCTCGCGGGTTTACCTTGTTAATTATCGTAGAATTACCGGCGATTCGTCGAAGAGATTGCACTATTATTACACGGAGATTACGATCTCCGTGAGATGTTCCATGGATAATGAATAATGACATAAGCGATGAATCAGCCGTGTTTCTAGACGGATGTAAAGTGTATCTTATTAAACAACAAAACCAGTTATGTACATTATTCAATTGCTTATTTCTTGAACTTTCATGGAATACCGACCTTTATCGAACAATCGGATTACCTGTTGCGGGCAACGTCACTTTCCATTAACGTGCCCACACGGATCTCCAACATACGAAAATACGAACAAAGCGTCGCGTATATCGTTTAACCCTTTGCCTTACGATTTTCTTGACGTCTGCTGTCCTCAGAATTAGTATATCGTCGATTGTTTCCCAGAAACAAAAGATATTTTGTACTTATCGCAAAATGTACCCTCGCGAGCAGACTCGGCTTCCGCTAGGGGAAATAGTGGCATAAGAGTAAGGGTCTACTGGTAAATTTATTTGAAGTACTGAAATAAAGGTTAAATTAAATGTTAATTTAGCGTAAATTTGAGTAAATCGCGATACCAAGTGATCCGAGGCCTTTCCAGTACACAACTTTCTCCCCTAGCGGAAGCCAAGTTTGCTCGTCGGTGTACATTTAATATAAGAGTTTCATACCACCAAAGTAATATTTGTCTTTGAGTAAAAAATAATAGGTATAATATTCACGATTGTTAAATCCATTTTGAAACCGACGCTAAGAGTCTGGTTAAATTACAAGTATGTCGGTCGCACCGAAATCGAAGTTGCAGTCATCGGCTCGTTTAATGAATGTAAACAGACCATCGCCAGGCCCGCGGGAATTCCACTTATGTCATCGCCGGGATCTTCGGAGACAGCCCATCCACGCATGATCTATGCGCGCATTCATGAATTATTCATGAGACACGGAATGAATCGCGAGTCTATTAGTTGGATGTACCGTTTATGCAGCTAACAACCTCGGAAAGGCGATTTTATCAAATCGTGAATCGCACAAACATACACGCGATAGGAGCGATAGCGCGTAATAAATCCAGGATCATTTCATGTATCGTGTTAATCGTTTATTTCGTTATGAGAACTTCAGTGCCTCGGGCATCGTCCCGATTACGCTGGTGTCCTTTCAACGAGGATCTCTGCGAAACCCATACGTAAAAGAGAGATAGTACATCGAGGGAGCCTTAAAAGCGAAAGGTACATAGAACGAGACGAGAAAATAACATTCGATTAACGCGATTATCGCGTCTGTCTCGTCTCATCGGTGCCCAGCGTTGAAAATACGCGCAACGATCGGGTATCTCGGTAAGACAGGTATACGAAGTGTCCCGATTACAAGACAAATTGTCCTTTACACGTGAAGATACAACGATGAATCGTTTATTGAGATACGATACAGTTTGCATAGTCAGACGTTGCTCTTCCATAGAAGAAAATGGTATTACGCGGGGATAACAAGAAGCTGAATGTTTTTAATGGGCCGTTCAAAAATCGTGTATCGTGCAACTTCGTTTAGAATTAATCACAGAAGATGTTTCTCCCATCTTTGCTCGCGAAAACTGATCGCGATTACAATAATGATCCTGATCGTATCGCTGAACCCTGGCTGTTTTCCGTTCCCATCGATCGCCAAGGATTTACGCGATCTTGCCAGCTGAGACCTTGTAGGTTCCCTTCCCGGAAGAATCGATGCTGGCCCCGCTGTTGCTGTAGACGCCCTTGGCGCCGCTCACGGTGCCGCTCTCGTTCACGCCCTCGTCGGCGTCGCCCATGCGATTGAAGAGGCTAGTAACAGGAACAGTGGTACAATTAATTTCTCCGATTAGTCTAGAATTCTTTTCAAAGTTTCAAATCATTCAACCTACTCGATACCATGACCGCCGTAGCCACCGTTACCGCCGTAACCACCCAGTCCTCCCAAACCACCGGCGTTCGCGTTTGCGCTCGCGCTTGCCACAGCATTCGCTCCAGCGACCGCATTCGCGCTGGCGCTTGCGTGGGCATTCGCTGACGCCGACGATCCACCGTATCCGCCAAGACCACCTCCGCCGTAGCCACCGTTTCCGGCGCCTCCGTAACCACCTGCTCCACCACCTCCAGCGCCTCCGTAACCACCGGCTCCACCACCTCCGGCGCCTCCGTAACCACCAGCTCCACCACCTCCAGCGCCTCCATAACCACCGGCACCACCACCTCCTGCTCCGCCTCGTCCACCACCGTAACCACCAGCTCCGCTACCAGCGCCTCCGTAACCACCGGCTCCGCTACCAGCGCCTCCGTAACCACCGGCTCCGCTACCAGCGCCTCCGTAACCACCAGCTCCACCACCACCGCTTCCATAACCACCAGCGCCTCCTCTGCCACCTCCATGGCCACCTGCTCCGCCCCCAGCGCCTCCATAACCGCCTGCTCCACCACCGATACCGCCGCCACCACCTCCAGCTCCACCGAAACCGCCTGTCTTGGTTACTCCACCAGTTCCTAAGAGATAACGAACGATTATAATGCTTATCCGGATACTATACGTGACATAGTTCTTATACAGCTTGCTCTGTTTTTACCTGCGTAACCACCTGAACCGCCGCTACCACAGTTCCCTGAGCTGCAACCACCCCCGTGCCCTCCGGCACCGCCTCCACCGGAACCACCGTATCCTCCAGCACCAGATCCTCCATAGCCGCCACTTCCAGCACCACTGCCCGAACCACCGTATCCTCCGGCACCGCCACCTGCGCCCGAACCACCGTATCCTCCGGCTCCACCTCCGGCGCCAGATCCTCCGTATCCTCCGGCACCAGAACCACCGGAACCACCGCAATTACCGGAGCCACAGCTACCGCCGCTTCCACCGTGGCCTCCACCGAGACCACCACCGTGTCCTCCACCGAGTCCTCCACCATTTCCTCCGCCGAGTCCTCCACCATTTCCTCCGCCGAGTCCTCCACCATTACCTCCGCCGAGTCCTCCACCATGTCCTCCACCGAGTCCTCCACCATTTCCTCCGCCGAGTCCTCCGCCGTGTCCTCCACCATTTCCTCCGCCCAGTCCTCCACCGTTTCCACCACCGTGTCCACCACCAAGTCCTCCACCGAGTCCTCCGCCTAGTCCTCCACCATGACCTGCACCATTTCCACCACCGTGTCCAGCTCCGCAACCTCCGGAACCACAGTTGCTACCCTGTCCTCCGGCACCACCACCCTTTCCACCGCCAAATCCTCCGCCACTACCGAAACCGCCACCACTTCCATATCCTCCACCTCCACCACCACCGCCGCCACCACCACCTCCACCGCCTCCACCGAATCCTCCTCCGAAACCTCCACCGAACCCGCCGCCTGATCCACCATATCCCGGCAACGGACTTCGTTTCGCCCTCTTCTCCGCGTCTGCAGAGAAAAAATTGATAAATCATTACCATTACCACAGAACAGCCTAGCGTTCTTAGAACGTTTGTTCGAACGAAGGGTCTAAATCTTTACGAAAAAACAATGTGGAAAATATAAAAACAATGAAATACCTTGCGCGTGGACGCAGAGAAGGGCCACGAGGGCCACTGTCCCGATCGTTCGATACCGCCACATGTTGTCGTGGTACGATTCTTCTATTACGCTGGTACGCGATCGTCGCACATCTTTTATATCGTTCCCTCCCACTCTGTGTATTGCCGCGGCGGTTCTTCCTGAAACCGTCGACGTTTCTTCGAACGCAGATCCAAGCGCGAAACGGCAACGAGGGCAAAAAAAAACGTCCGCTGGCCAAGGCTAAGGTAAACGGCGATGAACGCACAACTCATAACGCGTAACATGTCTGCTGATCGACGAATCCTCGATCACGTCTCGTTGGCACCTCTCCTGCTAACCGACGATCGCCTCCAGCGATACGGACATCGACCTCGGCAATCGTCTGTCATCTTATTCTGACCTTGACGAAAACATTGCCATTAGATTAATTTCGTAGCTACATTAATTAAAATTACATTAAATTAAATTAAATACGCTCGATGGAACAGAACACCGTTAACAGGGATAGTCCAAACGATCAAGGTTTATGTATGTTTGCGCGAACCATCATCATCGACTCGTAATCCTTGAAACCGTCGGTAACGTGTTAACCCGATTTCCTGAATATCCTTCGTCCAGGAATATTTTCATTTCATTTAACGCATTGTCAGGGATCCACGAAAAAAAGAAGGAACGTGGCGACCCGTTATCTACGATCGTATTGGGGGTTACCCTGCAGGATCAACGCATAGAAAATCCGAAAGATAACAATTGGTAAAACCGCTCGACCGGCAACTGCGTCATTGGAAATCTCGCGCTCACGCGAGCTATTTCTATATAAGCGTTCCTCCGTTCACCGAGATGCAGCAAAAAAATTTTGAAGATCGATAACGAGAGGCTGGTTGCGTAACCGTCGGGAGCCTAGTCGGGATCGGAAGTCGCCGTTGCAGCCGCTTAACCGTCGAACGGGGAGCGCTTCGGTAAAAAATTCGCGACGCCTGAACCAAAGAATCGCCGATAACCCCGAGCGATTCGTCTCCTTAGGCATTGACCTGCAACGAACAACATTCCGTTAACTGTATGCAATCGTCAATTATACAATAATAATATTTTCCCGAGTTCTTAGCAGCCGGAGAACGCTTACGATCGCCGAAAGACCGCAACAGGTCGCGATTCCACTCGGCGGTCGAATGCAATGACACAATCGGCTCGAACCTCCTCGCAAGGATAAAGTTTCCATTAAATACCCGTTTTACCGGATTCGCACATCCTATTTTGTTCGAATAGTTTTCCCGGCGTCGATCATATAACTGTGATATCGAGGAAACGGTTACCGGATATCGCCCAACCGATCGCTGTGATTTTATATTATGGGTATTTCCAGCTAGATTGTTTCAACGTGTCGCTACGAAAGAGAAACAGGTCCTCGGGAAGAGGTGGCACCCTGTGAAGAAGGGACTTAAACCGTTATGAATTTGATACCGGTATTATGCCATCGAAGCTATATCGAACCGATATATTACCGAAAACCGAAATAAATACCGGTATTTTTTCGGTATAATACCGGTATAATATCTACCCTTATAGAAACCGGAAAAATATCGGTATCTATTTCGGTACAGTACCGGTGTTTCATGTTTCGCTATAAGTCTCTGCTGTGAAGTCTTCTCAATCGACGAGAAGAGTAAAAAAAATCGGTGAAATCGGCGAAGAAAAACAAATCTGATCGATCTGTATGCGCCTAGTGTGTATATATACTCCTACGACGCCAGAAGAGTAACACGCTCATTAAACTCATTAGCAGAAACTCATCGGGGCCTGAAAAAGTCTCTGCATATACATAACGAGCTCCTTCGTTCTCACGAGTAATACCGAAAGAATTTACGCAAGGATGGTGAAAAAAAAAAAACTCCGTTTGCGTTCATCTCTTCGAAGGTTGCGCGAGTCCGTCCGATGTTTCCATTTTCCGAATCGTCGATACGTACTCGAAAACGGCGATCTCGAACCGTTATCGAATATTCGAGGAACGCTGCGTGTGCTCTCTCCCATCCGTCTCTATTCGACCAAAAACAGAAACAAACCGAATGTATTAATGTGTACGTTTATTGCGGAACATCGATACATGATGTTTACATAACGACTTACATTTCGAGTGCACACGTTATGAAACGCGCTTCGATCGGGAAACTGTCACGATTCGCATTTAAATAAACGTACGAAGATTTTGGCAAAATTTCGCGTAAGCTGCCGTCGAGGATCGCCATTCCGTCAGAGAAACCCGAGCAACGAACACGTGCTATTAAATTCTATTTTATAAAAAAACAATCGGAGCAACTAAAAAACAGATAACCATTAATCTACCGACGGTTTCTCCTTTTTTTATCGCATCAACGGTACAACGTTTGTTTACGTAGTAGATATGTATGTTTGTTTCGATTATCACGCGCAGCTTCTCCCGAAAATATCTTTCCTCGGATCTAGATGTTGTGTGGTCAGTGCTGCATCGCGTTTAATCGTACAGACACCTCTCGTTTATCGTCTGGCTTGTTCTACACGATTGTTGTCCAGGCGTTATCCCCGCCACTGGAAGGAGGGTTAAGCCGTGGAACCTGTCAAGTGTATACTTTTGTTGCCTAGAGTCGGACTTCGGGTAAAAAACGAATTTACGAGAGTCTGAAGCATTTTTCCGTACAAGATTATTGGACCCGGGTTCGGGACAATAATCGAAAGGAGTCTGTATATTGCTTCGAACGAGTCCCAGGTGTACAACACATGGTACAAAAAAAGAAAAGAGTCGTAAAAGTTACGTTTTTATAAAATTCTTACCGACAACGGAGAAACAACAACACCTACGTCTTTAGTAATTAATCGATAGTATCTAATAACGGGAAGAACTGTTTCTACGCTAACGAAATTATTGTCTTTTTTAAGACATGGATCGATCAAAGAAATCTCATTAGAAAATTGGTCCAAAGTTTACGCGTTCGACGTCCAGCTTTTTCCGCGTCCGTGTCGCAGCTTTGCCGTTTCAACGATAGAGAGGGATAGAAAGAGAGAGAGAAAGAGGACAACAAATTCTTATCGGCGACACGAACGCGCTTGGATTCGTCCATCTAGATTCATAGAAATATTAAACAAGATACGCTTAGATCTAAATAAATCTATTTACATACCAATTATCACCGTTATCGCGGTACGAAGAAAAAGAAAAACGATAACGCTTCCAACGCGCGTTTTCAGCAGCAAAATTTCATTGAACGGCCGCCGCGCAGAAACGAGTACAAGGTAAATGCGTTTTTCTTCCTTCTTTTCCTCCTCCTCCTTGTCCACTTACGAGCTACAGTCTTCGTTTTGTCTCCCGATGCACGGATTTTGATTTGATTGTCGATTACAATTTTGATCGTAAGAAAAGTATTTGATTTCAGTCCACGTATATAAGGCCGCATAGTTTCATCGCGATCGGTATCCCCTGAAGACGTTCTCTTTTTTTTTACTTTTTGGATTGTTCTCTAAATACTACGCCGTACAGTCAAAGACGCCCACGATCGGCCGTTAATATCCTTCTTTTCCGTTAAAGCTGACCGACACGTGGCCTTGCTGAGTTGCGCTGCGTATCACCTCGATCCACCTGCGAAATCGTCGAGTTTTACAATTTTGAATTCGACTACAATGATTAATCCTCACCTTCCGAACGTGTAATCGCTCTCGGCGCGGAAGAAGTACACGTGACTCTTGAATTGCAGCTTGAACACGAAATCCTTGCTGATCCCGTCCTTCTCCGATGGGGTGGTCACGGTGTATCCTAACAACGGCAGACTAGCCAACGGGAAGTCGTCCTGGTGCGATTTGTAGAAGAACAAGCAGAAATTCGTGAATACCACCCAGAGCTTTTGCCAACCGTTACTGTTCTTGAATTTCCGCAACAGAAATCCGCTGAGTTGGTTCTGAAACGAATTAATCCTCTCGTCAGATTGGGGTTGTTCGTTGGATGGGGTCGCTCAAGACAGTTGCAAATTTGCACCTACTTGGAACGCTCGCAATTGATCGCTGTAGCTGATACTGGTGTTTCTGTGCCAGCAAACGTGCACGGTAGTGTTGCTTCTCTGTGATGCTTTTGCACCCCCGCAGCTTCCTCTGTCACCCTCGAATCCGACCCCATCGCCCACCTCATCAGCCGAGCCTAGATCTTGAATGAAATTTTTTCCACGGATAAATAATTAACGAAACAGAGTGGTTCATGATTTCGCAGCTGAGAAACACTCACTACATGACTGTAAATTCAAGTACGGCATCTTTGGATCTGCGTCAGCTTGCGCGACCGCCATATTCAAGTCTTCCAACCATCGCTCTTTCTCCTCCTCGTTGCCAGCAGCGACCGTCAGAGATCTGTCGGGAACGAGGACGGTTCAAAAGTTACCAGGACAAGTGCATACATACAGAGTGCCTCAGTTAGCTTGATCATCTCGAATAATGGGACTTAATGGTACACTTTATGAAAAGTTGAGGCGTGGAACTTAAATACCGGTATTTTACGTTTCGGTAGAAGTCCCTGCTTAAATGGCATCAAGGGGCACATCTTATAAGGCATTTCAGAGATTCAAAGGCACGCGATTTTGCCTTCAATTACTCTGCCGTCGAGACGTTCGCCGATCCTTCCGACGAGAATTCAGACTCACAAGAATGGAGCGCGGCCGAATGAACTCGCCGCGGCCAATTGACCCCTTAACAACGACACACGGACCGTCCTTTTAACACCTCGTTAACGTTCAATGGATTTACTTTATTTATTATTTATTTAGATTTGACGAACAAGGCTCAATACTGATACGCTATTATGTATTTTATTGAATTAATTGAGATAGTTTACATTTAAATGATGATATATTACCTGAGAAGAAATCCATGTTATCAAAAAGGCCTATGAATATGTAATTTATGTTCTGCAAATCTAAAAAATGTGCGCTGAATTCTTTCTAACTGATCAGTGTATTTATTTCAGTTGGGAGACCAAATGACTGATGCATACTCTAGGTGAGGTCTAACTAAGGTTGTGTACAGTAATTTTATAGTTTCTATGTTAATAATGTCTGCGGAGAATCGTTTTATACCCGGGTATACTCACTGATTTCCTTGGGCGTCGATCACGAACGCAAAGTACGAGCCGGTCTTGCTGTCGCTCTCGCGGATTTTCATTCCCTTCAACGGCAGCTGCCCGTGCACGCGGAAGCACTGGGTCGGTTGTTGAGTACGGAATGTGTACAGTAATACGTCCGAGAACTGTATATTCAGGGAAGAAATCGGTACGTTAAAGAAATGGAGAGAAGCGACTGCAAGTTTCAAAGTTTCGCTTACCAAGAAGAACATTCTTTGCTGAAAACCTTTGCGACTGTACTTTTGCAGACAGCCCTGTCTAATGAATCTCCGGCCTTCCTGAACCAGGTTGTCGAAGCCACCGATGTCTCTCTGCATCTCGCACAGTTGGACCAGGTTTTCCTAGATCGGCGAACAACGAAAGAAACATGTTAAGCTACGGGTGCTTAGAAAATAAAAGACTAATTTCTAAACTGCGGATTTTATGCATTTATAGCCCATAGGACTGTAAAATACAGTAAAAGACTAAAATTTCATCGGATCCAATGAATTTTCTATTTTAGTCTGAACCCAATAAGATACTTAAGAGGAAGAATGAATTTCTACACGTATGCCTGGTCTCTATAAATTACTTTAGAAAATGTTATTTTGTATAGAAATCCGCAGTCTACTAATTCCTTTCGTCATTACGGCCTGATTAATTATGCCAAGACCCTCGAGCAACGTTTCGCCCAGTCGATCCCTCGCTGCCAGGCAGTCCTCGAAGTCGGTGTGATCTTTCGGATAATGATCTAATAATCCTGAAAGATTAGGGTACGTTGAATTACATGCAGGAAGATCGTGTACCATATCTCGAGTGCGTATCGGGTTCGAAATCATAGAAAACTTACTATCGATAATACTGTTGTAATGCAACAATCGTTGCAACGGTTTCAAAAGGAATGAGGTTAACGGGAGATAACAATGCTTCTGCGCCTCGAAATCACGGCACAGTTGATCGAAGCGTCGCGACGTCCTTGTGTAGTATTCCATCTTCTCGAGGACAGGTAACAAATTCTCGAGATATTGATCGTAGAGCGGCAACACGTTCAACAAGGTATTGTACAGAAAATCGCCGATGTTGTGCCGCGCGTTGCTCTCCCACCGCGCCAATCTTGCCTCCATTTCTTGAAGGCAGGGCCCGTGGACGTCCGCTAAAAGTTCGATCAGCGTAACCACCGACTCACCCTCCAATTCCGCTTCTCGAGATACCTCCTCCCTGAACCACTGTCGTGCAGAAACGGGCAAACGTTGAAGCCGTGATTTTTGGTTGTAGGGATGAACCGATACAAGTAAATACAAAGTAAATAATCGATACTTTTGTTTCGATACCGAGTATTTTTAGTGTCGATACGTTCGAGTCGTTAGTTCCTGGCTGGGACTTTTAAACGATAAAAAACGCACGTACAACGTACCACATTTATCACGTCGAGGTCCTTTTTGTAGGTTCGTTCGGTCATCAGAAGTTCCTTCGCTATGTAATACGCCTTGTCGGTCGGCCATCTCTGCTCCGGGGC
The DNA here is from genome assembly GCF_001272555.1 of Dufourea novaeangliae. Classification (NCBI taxonomy): domain Eukaryota; kingdom Metazoa; phylum Arthropoda; class Insecta; order Hymenoptera; family Halictidae; genus Dufourea; species Dufourea novaeangliae. The sequence continues at coordinate 86,706 of NW_015374327.1, read as the reverse complement.
AAAAAAAAACATCGTGCAAATTAGCCGTAGAGAAACAAGAACGTACGAACAAGATACAGACTCCTCTCGATTATTGTCGCGAACTGAGGTCCGCTCTAGGACAATAATCGTATAGGGAGAAATTCTTTAGACCCTCGTAAATTCGTTTTTTTAATCTGCGCTTGACAAGTTCCATACCCCCACCCCACAATGGTGGGAATAACGCCTCGACAATAATCGTGTAGGACAAAACCAGACGATAATCGAGAGGAGTTTGTACGTTCCAGTTGATTCACCTTCGTTTTTCGAACCTCGATGTCCTCTACATCCCCGTTTCGCACCACCTGTTTCACTGGGCTCAGATCTGGTGTATCGACGAGATTCGAATTACCGTACGAACTTTCATGGTGTCCATTAGTCGCGCGATTCTCAGCTGATTTCTCGCTGGCAAACACCGAATTATTGTTCTCCTGTCTCCTCGGAGTGCCCTGCTTATCCCCCTCGGTATCTGTAAACGAACAAAAGTCAGCGAAGGAACTCTTGTCGGCGCCGCAAGCACGAACAGAGTGTACAGAATTACGACCACGGCTCGAACAACATAATAATAATAATAATAATAATAATAATAATAATAATAATAATTTTAATACGAAACGATCGCGAGTCGCATGCTAACGACGGTGCACTCAGGACGCCAAACGGTCCATTCGACTGTGTTTGCTTCGTCGACTTTCATCAAGCTGTAACGATGAGATTCGAGGAAACAGCAAAAGAATATTATTGTATATGTGTCTGTGTGTGTGTGTGTGTGAACAGAAAAGAAAGATAAAAAGAGGCAGTCGAGCGAGGACGTGTGTTTCGATGGTGAAATCTACCCAGCTCGTGTGTCACCAGGGAAAAACCGTCTTGGACAGAGGTTTGCTAATTTAGGATGCACGTGCAAGTATCGTGAAACTCGGTGCTAGAATACGTTCTACAGCACGGAAAGACGAAACTCTCCTCTACGAAAGACCGTTTCCCGATGGGTTCATTCAAACGTAACGACGTGATAAAACACCGGAAAAAAAGGATTGCGTTTCCACGGTGAAACGAATCCAAACTGAAAGGGAGATCAGAGCTGCGGACATGCTGAAACGCTTGCGTCGCGATTACGATTAAAACAGTGTGTAATACGTATACAGTGGACTCTAACTATATTGCCACTAAACATATTGCCACGCGTACTTTCGAACAGGGACTTTTACCGAAACGTAAAACACCGGTTTTTTTCGGTTGTACCTTCGCCTTATGTAATCGTATATAAGCCCTACCCTTATAGAAACCGAAGAATACCGGTATTTATTTCGGTTTTCGGTAATAAGTCCCTGCTTTCGAGCACACAAATTCGTTCTCCCACCACGTTGCGTAGGCCATTGCCATTTTACTCCCCTAGAGCCCCGACCATGGCAATATAGTAAGAGTCCACTGTATATACAGGGTGTTAATTTTATCTCGAGCACCTAAATTATTTACGCTGCTATTTAAAGAAAGAAAAAATGACTAAATAGGATGTACATGGTTTTAAGGCGTGCATCTGGTGGTGATAAAAAAGTTCTATGAAGGTCGTTTTAACGGTTTTTATCAAGGTCATGGCCTTGAAGTGACCTTGAAGGGGAAGAAATCAGCTTCAGTTTGAAGAATGCAGAAGTAAATAAACGTGATAAGAAGGAAAAAACATTTTATCACCATTAAAACCCTTCAGATCCTATTTAGTCATTTTTTCTTACTTTAAATAGTAGCGTAAATAATTTTGGTGCACGAGTTAAAATGAACACCCTGTATATACCTAATATATATCCTACTACGACGTGCAACTACGTTTTCTTTCGACACGAGCATCGGTATTTTTTACCGATCTGAAAACTAATCGATCGATGAGCGAAACAAGCCATTCCACTTTTGCATTCTCTGCCAACTACCGGACACTAGAGACCAAGAGAAAAATCGGGGGGTGCGACTACCGAGCAAGTGAATCGATCGTCGAAACAACGAATCGTTCAAGAATAATAGTTGTGAGAATAATAATAAGAAGAATAAGAATAATAATCATGAACGTATCACTGACAATAACGATAGGCACTGTTAGGGATTACTCACACATGGTATTGTCATCCGGCTGACCAACGAATCCGGGAGTGCGATAAAAAGATACGGTAATAAAGATCGGGAAGAGGAGGATTCGCGGGGGACCGGTTAACGAAACTGCAAACGTCGTGAAAACGAGATAGAAATAGAGATACAGATAGAAATAGAAAGATAGAATTTTAAATAGAGAGATAAAGATAGAAAGAGTGGGAAGAAACAGGTCGAAAGAGATTCGTGGATGCAGAACCGACCAAGGGATCCCGAGAGGGCTGATAATAAATCAGAACGAAAAAGTCCGCGTCGATTGCGGGGATAATTACATCAACGCGAACGTCGAGAAAAATGGGCTGTATAGAGAACGGAAACGTCGACGACAAAAGAAAAAACCACGAAAAAAAAAAAAAAAA
>NW_015374327.1:0-83938 GCF_001272555.1 Dufourea novaeangliae | reverse complement strand
ATATTTATACGTGTGTATGTTGGGGATGTATTGGTGTTCTCGCTGTGTATGGTGTGTATTCATATGTATAGTTATGTATATAATGTGTCTGTGTGTATATATATTTGTGTATATATATATACATGTGATATAAGAGTTAACGAGTACGGTATGTCGACGAATGATCGAAAAAACGAGATACAGAGAATTATAAAAAAACGTCGGATGAACACACCGACGCGACGAACGCGCGCGCGCGTTCTTCGTCGACGATAAGGAACCGTTGCTTTCCCTCCGTCATCTTCGACGTCCGTTAACCCCGCACCGGCATCGAACAAACACCGCTGTCGTTATATTATATAATAATAATAACAATATTATATTATATCCCGTTCGTGGAAAAACGAAAATGGAAGCGCGTATTCGACACCGGAATCGTTAACGTCCGTTTCGTTTCGGAATGATCCGTCGTCGAATCGAACCGTCGCGTGAAAAATTTCGGAAAAGATGCGTATTGGTATCTCGGCTCGATATCGAGTTGTTCGGATGAGAACGATATCCGTGGAAGACGATAGAGGGTGGTCTCCGTGGCGAAGGAAAGAAAAACGATTTGGCACCGATCGATCGATTGGACGGTGCGCGTTCGAGATTGGATCGTACCGATTTTTCAATAAATACGGATATAAAAGGGTCACTATCGGTGGATCGAAGGAAGAAAAATGATTTGGTACCGATCGATCGATCGGATGGTATACGTTCGAGATCGGATCGTTCCAGTTTTCAAGAGAGATGGCCATAAAACGGTCATAAAACGGTCACTACTGGCGGGTCGAAGAGGACCGAAGGAACACACACGGGGTCATCGATCGCGATGTATTGTTGGTGGACGCGCGAAACGACGCGTTCGGAAAAGGGAACATCGAGAGCGCGCGAACACCTGGAAGAAGGCCACATTCCGAGAGAAGTTGAAAAAAGGGGTTGTGAACGGTGTCGGGTGGTGAAGGATGAAAGAGAGAACGTAGAATCGCGAGGGTGGACAAAGATCATTGTCCACCGGTGAGAGATGATACGCATACGTTGCAGAGTATAGAGGTATATATACCTAAAAAAAAAAAAAAAAAAAACAATTTTTTTGCTCGTGCGTGTATCGTGTCCTCGTGGTGCGTTACGAGATCGGTTTTGCAGGTGTGTCGGTGGTACGTGAACGGTGTACAATGGTGTGTAACCGGGAGAAATCTCAGGAGAGATATGCCCAGGCACGGGTGTACATACGTGTGTGTGTGTATGTCAGGGGCCCTACGATGGTGTGCGATACGGTATCCGTGTGACAGGCGACAAACATATCATCATCGTTGGTGTCGTATTCGTGTGAATAGGATTCGCTACGTAATGGTTCACAAGGTGGTGTGTGCCTCCTAAGGCGAGCAAACGAGAAGAACAATCGGACACGCGAGACCTTGGTACACTGACGTACAAACACGGCTTTCACTAGGAGAAAGAGTAGCGTAATTGAACGGTCGTATACCGTATGGTAAATTTATTTCGAGTACTGAAATAAATGTTAAATCGAATGTTATCTCAAATTTCAATAATTTCCGGTACCAAGTGGTAGGTGGATCTTTCACTACGTCACTATTTCCCCTAGCGGAAGTCGTGTTTGCTCTCGAGTGTACGTGTAGTACGATGCGGGAGGATCGAGTACCACACTGCAAATCAGAGATGTGAGTTTGATCGTCGTTGTAGTCTTCGTCGTAGCCGTGTACCATTTGGAAAGGCCGTTTCAGAGAACGAAGAACGACCTCGCAGCTCTACTCTGGCGACGTGAAAAAATTCACATCTCCGCGGTCGCGCGACACAAGGGAACAAGACAAGGATATCGACGACATCGACAGAGGTTCGTGTTGGTTTTCGGTGCAGTTCAAGAGCACTCTATCGGGGATACGAACGAGACGAATGGTGCGGTGCGATCGATGGATCGTCGTGTTTCGCTATCATCTAAAGGTGCGAAGATGGATGGTGCAAACGTGACCAATACGATGGTGTCGTCGCGAGGTCACGTTTCGAGAAAGCAGGAGCACGTGTCGGACGTCTTTCAGAAGTCTTCGCGTGTTCCCGGTTTTTCGTAACGGTATAGCGACGACCAGAGGTGAGGTGCGAATGGAACGCGGGCAACTACATACCGATGATGCCTAACGAGACTAACGGCAGGGCTTGAAAACTGTTATATGATTTCGGTTTAGGTTCTTGAAACAGTTATGAAGAACTTTTATTCTGAATAACTGTTACGAAGAACCTAAATTTCAAGCTATATAAGTTTCAGTTACGGTTCCTATATCAGCTCCCATATCAGTATTATTTAGGTTTTATAACAGTTCTATAACAGTTATTTTTTAGGTTCTATATCAGTTCTGAATATACTCTATATTCACATCAGTATTATTTAGGTTCTATATAATACTTCAAGGTTCAATAGACTATATTCAGAACTGATGTAGAACCTAAAATATAACTGTTATAGAACTGATATAGAACCTAAACAAAAAACTTATATAGCCTGAAATTTAGGTTGTTCGTAACTCTTTCAATCGGAACTTTTATGTAAGAGTTTGAAATAGTTATTTTCGGAACCGTTTCAAGCCCTGACTAACGGAGAGCGATTGGACCAGAGCAAAAGAGTCGAATCGAAACTCGCGTTGGCCACGAAATTTCTCTCGGCTTACAAGGAACGGTCCCGAGGTGTTACATTCAGATTTTAATTAGTTTCTGCAGAAGGATAGAGATTGTAATATTGAAGCTACTGATACCCCCTTTTGGACGTAGATGGTTAATAATTTATAAGATATTTAACATTGAAGTTTTAAGGGTCACATATGTATGGTAGTATAAGCAAGTTAAATAAATGTAATTCCTACTTTCAACAAATTTAGTACTAATACTTTAAAAGCAAATTTACAATAGTTTATAAAATAAAGACTGAGTACAAAAAAAAAAAATAAAAAGCTGATTAACAGACCCGCCGGGATTCGAATCCGGACACAAGAAACCCTCACAACTTGGACTGGTAGGCAACCACCTTCCCACCTGCGTTATGCGCTTACTTGCTAAACGTGCTAATGCTACCTTACATATGTGACTCTTAAAACTTAAAAATTAAATATCTTATAAACTATTGACCTTCTACCCCCAAAAGGGGGTATCATTAGCTTCAGTCTAAAATCTCCATCGTTATACAAAAGCCTATTAAAATCTGAGCGTAACACCTCGAAACCTTTTCTTGTTACAGACTCCTCTCGATTATTGTATAGCTTGTTCTACACGATTACTGTCCAGGCGTTATCCCCACCACTGGAGGTGGGGCCCGTGAAAAACGAATTTACGAGAGTCTAAAGCATTTCTCCCAATAAGATTATTGTCCCAGCGCGGACCCGAGTTGGGAACAATAATCGAGTAGAGTCTGTAGATTCGGTTCAATTTCTAGGAGAACCAGGAGTGTCGGCGATCGAACGATCGTCCACTATGATCCCGAGGAAAACGTGAAATATGTTCGTGGACGGATGGAAGAAAGCCGCGTGTTCTTCTGGCCTTTCTTTCCGCCAACGTGATTCTTTATCGTGCTAAGGGAGCCGGCGGTGGCGGCACGTGTAACGGCCCACCCCCGATATATTGTATTGTATATTCTCGGGGACTCGGCGAGCAGCGTGGTACTTGATACTTCTTTGATCGTTCGTCCCATAGTGTTCTCTCAACGTGGGTATGCCGGTATGAATCGATTGGTGAGGGTGCGTGGCGTTGCGTGAACCATTACGTTACGAATCTGCGCCACCCGGTGTGGCACGTGCCAAGCTGGCGAGTTCACGTAGCCGTTCGCGTAGCTCCAACGATTGTTCGGATCACCACCTGTCGAAAAGCACACGTAGAGTACATCGTTCGTGCGACCGCCGATCGCGTTTTTTCGTCTCTCATTCCCTTTCATATTCTCCCATGCTCTCTCCCTCTTCCATTCTCTCACGCACATATACACACTCATATACAAACACTCTTTTTTTCTTTTTATTTTCCTTCGAACAGCTCGTACATCGAATGCCCGATCGTAGAAATTCGATGGACGCTCGAGTTCGATCATTGGCAAAGTTTCGATCAAACGTCCTCGACAGCTTTCGAAGCGCCGAATCATTCGAAGCACGTCGATTATTGACACTAGAACTACCATTGACTGTATGATAAGTTAAATTGTGTAATATATTAATACGCGTAGTATAGAATGCCATATAGTTTAGTATAGTATAAAGTGTATAAGAAACTAGAGGTTAACATAAATTATTATGTATAATTACAGACTCTTTCCGATTATTGTCTGGCTTGTTCTATACGATTATTGTCCAGGCGTTATCCCCACCACTGGGGGCCGTGGAACCTGTCAATATACTTTGTTGTCCATCTTTTGTTGCCGAGGCTCGGGCAAGAAAACGAATTGACGAGAGTCTGAAACATTTCTCCCTACATGATTATTGTCCCGGCGCGGACCCGAGTTCGGGACGATAATCGAGAGGAATCTGTACACATTCTTAGGATTTCAATAATTTTCAAATAAATACTCTAAAATCTGTCATTTCGACGGGTTCGGTAGTTCTAGTGTTAAACGACGAATCGAACCGATCGATCTGTTTGGATATATATATAAATATTTTTGTTTGGTTTGTTTTACACGTCTAATACCTTGATCCCTATCACAGGTATCACGACCCAGATAGCACATGACGCCCAATGATGCCTTGAAGACGGCTTAAAGGCGTCCTAGACCTAAAACAGCCGTAAAATCGGCGTCTTCAAGGCGTCATGTGCTACCTGGGGACCTTTTTGCATGCTAATCTCTTACGACTAGAATTATTAACGTACACGCTATTGAATGCGCCCGTATTTCACGGAGAAGAGACACGTGGGCGCGCATACACACACACACATACACACATACTCACACACATACACACTGCCGCCATTATTCGATAGGCGCGCATCCTTTAATATCGTAACGAATACAGAGTGTGTTCAGTCATTTTGCTAACAAGAATACAAACCGATCGACTACGTGGCACTCGCGTCCCGCTCGAAATTTTCGACGAAAATAAAAGAAGAATGTTCCTCTGCTCGATGGACGTGCGATCTTTGGCGACGATCATGCTCGGCCGAAAACTTCGAGCGGGACGATCTCTGGAGGCTGCAGACGTAGTTGGTGGCCGCGTAACACGCACGCGTACGACCACGATACCGAGAAAGAAAAAAAAAAAAAAAAAAAAAAAAAAAAAAAAAAAAAAAAAAAAAAAAAAATAAGAAAAGATGAAGATGAATATGATCGGGGGAGAAAAAACGTCGAGAAAGAAAATCGTTCGATGAGAGCGACAGGGGTTGTGTAAGGTTCGAGAAGGCAAGTGACAGGACACAATATGGGTTCGTTGGGCAATACGATAATGATACGATGACACAAAAGGGGACGTATGTATAGAACGAAACAACCAAAGGAACCAGAGTTTTGACAAAACGGTGCTCGAAGAGAGACGCGTGCGTGTGTAATACAGTATATCGATGGCAGGACAGAGGACTGACGATGCACAAATGCAAGACGAGGACGACAAGTCAAGATATAGAAACCGATACGGAATACTTGTTACGAAACGATCGGGGGACGCGATCGATATGCTCTTACTTCCGGTCTAAGAGTGGTGGTGGTGGGGCTCGGAGTCGATTCGCCGGAACCGTACACCTTCGGATCTTCTTCGAGTGTACGCGAGGTCGAAGGACGAAAATGAAAGTGGAAAGGAGAGAAAAGAGACAAGAGAGACAGAGACGGGTTGAGGAAAGCAGCACGGTCTCGAGAAATAACGATCGAAGAACTCGAGAAAGAAAACGGACGATGTACCAAATGGGCAATGGCGGCGACGTGAATTCTTGGAACGTACCCTCGTGAACAAACTCAGCGTCCGCTAGAGGAAAAAGTGGCGTAAGAGAAAGGCTTGGTGAATTATTTCAACTACTGAAATAAATGTTAAATCGAACGTTAATTTAGTATAAATTTCAGTAATTCCCAATACTAAGTGGTAGGTCTTTCCCTTGTATCATTTTTTCTCCTAACGGAAACCGAGTTTGCTAATGAGGGTACATACATCATTCTATGAATCGTCGTCGACGAGATTTCGAGGACAATCTCGGCGGGGGAATCGTGCCGGAAACTCTCATCGCGATCTATTCTCGTTCGACGACGATTAAACCTTGGTGACACACTTTTTTTTTTTTCACGCCACGTTTCACCGCCCTTGCCCAAGGGTCTCGTCCAAGGCGTCGCCGAAAGCTGACGCGATCCAGGGTCCTTCGTCTAAAGCTGCGTCTACACTATATAGCAAAACAGTGTTATACAACAAATTATTGTATAACCTTGCTATAGAACATGTTTTTTTATAACTTGTTAGAGACAAGTCTGTAACAAGTTTGTATAACATTTCGCGTTTCATTATTAATAATAGCGTCACACTAAATGGAGAACATATATATTGCTGTATAACGCGAAAAATGTTACGTAACATCACGTTGTATAACATTTTTCTTTCTGTTCTTATAACAAGTTTTACAACTTCGCTATATAACATGTTACGTTATATCGTGTAGATGCAGCTTTACTGTCGTGATCGTCGATCGGTCGACTCCTTTCGCAGAAATCAACATCGAACCTCGCCATCGTGATCGGTGCTCGGCAGTCATCCGGCAATTCAATTTCATTTCGTTCTCGTTTAAATACACCTATATTACGTATAGTTGATTCGTACGTTAAACGCGGTAGAGTGTCTCGTGTGATCACGTAATTCTTCGCTGAGCTCTACCGACGTTGTACTAGTAGTAACGGGTAACCTTGTAATCGAGAAGATTTGGAACGATAATAAATAGCGTAACAATGGATAATGGAGCGGCGATGAATGGTCGGGGTGGCGCGACGATCAACGGATCCGTTGAACCGTGCTCTCACGATAAATGGGGACCTCGCGACTTTGGATGAGACCGTTAAGCCCCATTTATACACATCCGTTTCGTGTCCGATCGGTGCCCGAATTTCTTACCGTATTTTTGTATATATTTAGTAGTTTATACTCATCAGAGCCGTGTCCATCGCCATCCGTGGCACCGAAAAAGCCCGATCGCCTGGATCGGACACGGAACGGACACGGAACGGACACGGAACGGACGCAGAACGGATGTGAATAAATGGGCTTTTATTCGTCTATTCTCCAACTTTTCGCGATTCACGTCTCGATTCTCCCCTCCTCCTCTTCGAGGATGATTGCGCGCGTACACCCGCCGCCAAAACCCGCGTTCATCGGTCCGATTGAGTCGTTGTGTACAGCGGCGTTTAACTGGGCAACTTTTGATCGGTCGACTTGAAGTCGTTCGATTAAAAGGTTTATAGTTTACTCTATCAAAGGCTTCGTCGTCCGATTTTTTTTTTATTGGTTATGATGACGTCATTTCTTAGAAGAGAACTGTGTCGAATTGACAACTAAAAATCGTTTCGACTTGATTGAAATCCTGTTTACACGGGCGTTTTCGAACGACTTTGATCGACTCAATCGCCCGACTAAAAATTCCCTAGTGTAAACGCCGCTTAAGCGAATCTCGCTTTCGAAACTACCCCACTGTGATATTAAAAATATATTCAGCGGTTCTTCGATATGCCCGTGGTCTATTTACTATCTACGAGAAAAAAAAAACCTAGATTAAGCGTATAGTCGGAGGGACGAATCGGACTACAGTGATGCCTCGATGAGTGCAACGTACTCGGGTCCGTTTCGGAGCATTCATGGCAAGGCGTAAAGGTTTTCTACCCCTCATAAATTTGTATTTTATATGACCCTCTGCTTAGCTTCTATTTACTTTGTTTTAGAAGCTTGAATAATGCCGTTGTTGGTGTCGCACTCATCGAGGACTCACTGTATTCGTGTGGACACCGACGAGCACGTGTGGATCGGTCGGAGGGCCACGCGTAGAATCACCCAAACGAAAAAAAAAACAAAAAAAAAACGCCCTCACGAACAAGAAAAATCGGTTCGTTCCCAGTTCTATTTATTGCTTTTAAAAACGATTTCGTTATACCGCACGCACTTTCCACGCAAACGAGAAAAGACTTACGCGCGAATAACTATCGGATAGAAATCTTTTTTTTTCCTCCTCCTCCTCCCCCCTTAATCGAACGAAACGAGTCGTTTCTACCCTTCGAGCAAACAGGGAACGTTATTTTTAATCCGTGCCCTTACGCTCCAACTCGCGCGCCACGTTTATACCGGCCTTTGCCTGCCTGCCCGTCCGACGGACAATATTTATTTATCGAGGCATTTTTCCTTTCCTCTCCTTGCAATCCACGTGCATTAAACCAGGGACATCTACCGAAACGTAAAATACCGGTATTTTCGGTTGTACCTACAGTTTTCTAAAGTGTCCGAATATTAATGTAACGTAAAATCGGACACTGTTTTGTTTAAAATAAAAAATATAATAAATGTTATGAACCATATGATTAATGTTCTCATTTTTGTTAAGTAGACCCTTTGTGATAAATTACAACTCGATACGTTCTTTCCCTGTCACGAATAAAATTACAGTTCGACAAAGTAAAAATTGTATAGTGTCCGAATATTAAAGTTACTCACTGTATGTAAGTACGTATGTAAATGGGAATAAACGGTGTCTGTCGGAACGGTCGGCGAAACGGGCGAATCGATTCCGCCGGAAATAATGCCAAGGCCGGAGGAGGGAGCCTCTTCGATACTTCTTTTTTTTTTTTTCGCTCGTCAGCAGTATTCGTTTTTTATCGACGCAACGTTTATAATTGACATCGAACGGAATTGAACGACCCAGGGCAATACGCGCAACCTTCGTTGGCCCTCGACCTTCGTCGTTAACGTTGTTGCAACACACAAAGGGAACACGACCTCGAAGCTATATTATGTCGTAGCTACGTATCTCGACCTTCGTCGGACCACCCGAGGTCTTCTCGTACCTCGTGGCTTAATCGTTTCGTTACGGCAACCATTTACATCCGGTTTCTCGAAACATTGTTCCCCCCCGCCCCCATCGGTCGCGATTAATACGCCTGTTGCGTATATGTATACTGTATGGTGTCCCAAAACAGCTTCGACTCCCGGAACTGAAGGGTTCTTGGAATGATTTGCAACAACTTTTTCCTTAACGAAAATCTTATCCGAGGCTTTGTTAACGAGATATTAACGAAAAACCCCGACCAATCAGAGCGCAAGTTGCCGGCCGAGCTTCCGCGGTAGCGCTTGGACTACCAATCGCAGCACGTACCGAACCCGAAGCTCGGCCAGCAGACTCATCGGTGGTTTTTCATTAATATCTTGTTAACAAAGCCTCGGATCAAATTTTCGCTAAGGAAAATGTTGTTTCAAATCATCTCAGGAATCCCTCGTTCCCGGGAATCGAAACTATTTTGTATACAATCATACACGTCGACTAAAGTACGCGGGAACCGTGTGTGTGTATGTGTGAGTATTCTTTTTTTTTTCTTCATAGAGGAAATGTATCTACGTTGAGCAACTTGTCTTCCGTCCTAAAACGAGAACTACGACCGAATTACACATACGAGCCCGGCCGTCGAGGATACGATTCTCGAACCGAAAACGAGCCAATTTATTTGTTATTTGTTATTTTTCTCGGCCTCTCGACGATGCTCTCCCACTTCCAACGAATGTGATTGTCGTTCTTCGTAAACTCGAACAGCATCGGCGGCACTCATCTTATTATTCCTCTTCCCTTCCCCCCCCCCTCGCCCCAAATTTGCCTGAACGATCGCGCGCAACGTTCTCTATCGCCGTGTACGTATATTGGTCGCAGGGGCGACCGCCGCGATTATTATTAATCTCGAAACGCGTATTTCATACGTGTATCGTCGGTCTTTGACCGTTGCTTCGTTACCTTTACAGACTAATTAATTGTATATCGTTTGATAGGTGTGTGCAGTAGCATCGTTCCGAGTCGGGTATCGGCTCGTTTATACGTGTACAAATGATACGAATAACGGTTGGGTACACACGTCGAGGTGTACCCTTTCTACGCGCGACGAACCGTCGAAAGTACAATCGAATTCTCTAATAACCAGTGTAACGAACCGTAGTAATAATCTAAGTAACTCTTAACGGGATACCATAGACTAGATCGTTTTGCAATATCATTTCCCGCCCTAACTTATTCGTTCCCTCGTCGATCGAACCGAAACGATCCTCGTCACGATCACGCTCGACGATGGAGAACAAGCAGCAATAGTCCGTCGATACGAGGGAACAGAGTATTATCCCAGCACGTCTCAATTCCGTGGATTGGAGGTAATCGTTCCCTAGGCAACAAACGTGTATGGTTGCACCGAAATCCGGTAAACGATCGTGCGCTACCGGTGAACGAATGTTTCGATCGATTCGTCTCTCGAGCATCCGCCCGACAGACCCAGAGTAAAACTTCTCTGGGAAATCGATCGAAACACGATTCTGAATCGGTGGAAAAACGAAAAACCACTACGCCTAATCGATCCAGTCTCCTTACCGGTTACATCGACCAGAGGATGGATCTATCGACGCAGCTGTTCGTTTCGAGCGCTTCCTCTAGCAGTCAACGCTGCTGTTGTTGTTGTCGTCTGGACGCTCGTCGCTCGTCCTTCGCCTCCGAGTACTCATCGTCCTCGTCATCGTCGTCGTCGACGTCGTGGCTTGCCACGTCGAAGCTGGAATCGGTGCTCGACACGATCTGGCCGTCCTTCACCTCGAGATCGACCACCACTCGGTGACGTCGCTTCAGATTCTCCCGTCTTCGTCGACGAACACCGATCTGCCCGCGGACCGGCGTGTGCACAGGACTGTCCATACTGGAGGACGTGTCTCCTTCGCTCTGAGGGCTTCTGCTCGAGGGGAACGGCATCGTTTTGGTGCGTATCTGCGTACGTATTTGCATCGGCGGACTGGAGGTGGTGGACTCGCCGCTTAGGCTCGTGGTGGAGTAATATGGCGTCGATTTCGCTCTGACCGGTACGATCACCGGTCGCTCGGTGGATCTGGTCTCGTGATGGTACCTGGAGACATCGACCGGCTCGGAGAAACCACGCTCGAACCTGGACCCGGAACCGGTCACCGTAGTTTTCTCTTTCTCGACGTATACCTTCTCTTTCTCTTCCCGCCTATCGTCCTCGAACGACCATTCGTCGTCCCGTCGTTGGCTACGCGTTCCCAAGGTCGTCAGGTTCGCGTATTTCTCGTGCATGTCCTCCGAGCTGTCGCCACGCCGACCCACCTCCAGTCGGATCTGATCGGCGCTCGAGTACTTCATCGCGGGCACGTTGTCGTACAACCGATCGTCCTCCTCCTCCTCCTCGAGGATCGGCAGAGGCGGATCCCCGTCGTCCGACATCACGCGGAACTCCTCCTCGTCCCCGTCGTCCTCGTCGACCGCCTCGTCGAACTCGTTTCGCAGAGTTATCCGCGGCGGCGAGATGTCGGCGTACGAGGTCCTCGAGAGTTGTTGTTGTTGATCGTCGTCGTATCGTCGCGAGGACGCCGCAGCCAGTCGACGTTGCTCGTCGAACTGGCTCTCGATAAACCTCCTTGCCTCGTCCAGTTGCTCGTCCCTGGACCGTCGTCCGTCCTCCGTGCTACTTGGGACCGCCTCCTCGTCGTACGGCGAATACCGTCGCTCGTCCAGGCTCGCTAGGGGCGGCGGTGAAGACGGCGGAGGCGGAGTCAGGGGCGGAGAGGGCGGCGGCGGAGGGAAAGGGGGCGTGGACGTGAGCGACGGAGGACTGTCGACTGTTTTGCACTTGGAGTTCGGTCTCATGCTGGTCACGCTCTTGTCAGAGGTGGTGGTGTCGCTCTGGCTTTTCTCCACTGTCATCGGGGAATAGTATTGTTGAGGTACTACGGTGGTGCTGCCCGACCAGTCCGACGATATCGAAGCTCCGAGCTCGGCGAGGGAATTATCGTCGGACTTGGTGCCGGAATACTGACAGAACTGGCGCACGGTGTTGTTCGAGCTGGACCACTCGGACATTGACAGGCCCATCGACGTGTCCTCGCTGTGCGAGGAGCCGGTTATATAGGAATTCGATTTCGGTTTAACCGCCACCTCTTCCACGGTACCATCGACGGTGGTCGCGGACATCGAGCTCTGCCCGTCCTCCAGCAATGCGGAGTGAAGATCGTCGTGGAGGGTTCGGTTCTCGTCGTCGCTAGAATCGCTGTCACGATCCACGCGACCGGGCGTCTCGGTGCTGTCGGTCACCGTCACCTTGACCGCCTCCTCGGGCTTGATCTCCGTGTAATATGTCTCCACGTGGCTGACCAAATGACGCGGGGGCGGATCGAAGACGGGGGAACTCGGCGGCGACGGCCAATCCTCGGAGGTCTGAGCCCTTAGCTTCGATCTACCGGTGGTTTTCGGTGATCTCGCGGGATCCTCCTCCAGTCCGCCAGCGGCGTTCAGCACGTCTATCGGGATAGAGCGGTCCCGGACGGTGGATCGGAGGACAACGACGGCTGATGATCGCTCGACATCAACGACTCGTCGTCCAAGCTCGGGGATCTCGAGCTCGGCTTGAACGAGTCCTCCAAGTCGCTCTTGTCCTGCTCGGAGGTCGTCGACCTCTCGGATATCCGCGAGAGCGTGCGCGTCAACGCGAACGTACCGCAGCTGGCCAGGATGTCCGGGCCGATCGGGTAGACGAAAGTTCCGGGAAAATCGGCGAGATCCTCCTGAAAGCTGTCCTCGTTCTGGCCGTTGCTGTCCTCGGATTGCGACTGCACGGCGTTGCTCTCGTCCAACGGCTGCCAACAGCCGTCCTCTATGCTCGAGCTTCCGGAACTCTCCAGAGGAAAAGACTTCCAGGTGGAACTCATCTCGGCCCGCGGGCCACTCGGGTGAGAACCACCGTTGTTCTCCTCCTCGAGGGAACCGGCTCCACGGCCGCTGGCCACGGATCGTCGTGCGTCTCTAATCACGGCCAACTCTCGTCGATCCACGATCGGCTGAATCTGTCCTATTCCGAGGGGCCGAGCGATCGAGCAGGAACTCGACTCGGGATCCTCCCGATCCGGCGTCCAAGTGTTCGTCTCTTCGCTTCTGGAACGTTCGCTGCTCAATCTGAGCTTCTTGTCGATCGACAAACGATTACCACTGTTCACCGGCGATTCGATCCTCTGTCTCGCGGTCTCGCCAGCTGGCTCGTCCTCCGGCAGTTCCTCCTCCTCCTCTACCTCTTCGTCCGCCTCATCCACGCGTCTGGCCTCGAGATACTCGGGCGTCAGCTCGACCTCGACCAACGTTTTCTCGTCCATCCGGTCGACGCCGTAATCCGGCGAGCTCTGATCGCTTTCGCCACCTCTGGTACGGATCTGCGTGTCCAGAGCGTCTAAGGTATCCTCGCTGGTGTCACCGGAATCGAACGGACGATTGTCGTCGCCGTCCAGCTCTCGAATCTCTGGATAATCCTCCTCGTCGTACTGATCGTCGCTACCGGAAACGACATCGTCATCGTCGTCCTCGTCGCCGACATCGTCGTCCGAGCATTCCTCGATTGATATCTGAATCGGCGATCTGACCATGTCTTGATTCTCATCGAAATCGATGGGCCTTCCGTACGTTCCCTCGTCGTCTCGAGCGGCGCTTACGATCACGGTCACGTCTGGAAGATCCTCCCCTCTCTCCATCGATGGTTTTTCTTCCAGCTCGACGGAATGCCCACGATCCTCCGTCTCATCGACATATTCTTGTTCATTTTCTGTTGTCGTAGATTCGAGGGTGATGGTAGTGGTGGTGGTGGTGGTGGTGGTGGTAGTTTGCGGCACAGATCCCTCGAGAGTCCTCGAAACGCTCAGCATATCGATCTTCTCCGCTCTGACCGTTCTCTCGAAAGCTACCTCTTGCTCGGCGCCCGACTCGACCGAACTCTGATCGATGAATTTCGTTCCGTCGTCCACTTTCGCGTTCTCCAACGTGATACTCGGTTCTTTCCCGTTCGAATCCACGTACTCCGTCCCCGCTGTGTCCCTCTCGTACGGGATCAAGTCAACCGTCGTCGCGATGATCTCGTTGCACTCCGTCAACGGCGATTCCAGATACTGCGCCGAGGTCTCGGTGACGGACAACGAGTCCGTGAAGATCTCCGGCACGGTGGTGTGATCGGTGCTGTCCGATCTGTGATTCGGCGACGCCTCGAATGGAACCGACGACTGCGGCTTGGAGGCGAAATTCGCGCTCGGTGTCTCTGCTTCCAGGCCGATCATCTCACGAATGTCCGCCGATCGGTACTCCTGGTCCTCCTCCCGACTCTCCGACACGTCCACGGTGTCGTCTTTGCTGGAGAATGCATTCGCCGGCGGTAATCTGTGCACAGCGATCACCGGAGCGTCCAGCGACTTAGCTCGCCTCTGCGAGGTCGGCGATTGGGTGGCGCCTTGCCTCTGCAACGCGCCGATTCCGCTGCCTTCCGAGAGACCGAGGCGTGCCCGAGCAAAAAGAACAGGTGTCTGGCCCGATTTCCGTAAAACCACCGTTGGGGACTGCGTCAGATCTTGCGGAACTGCGCTCTTTTTCGTATCCTTTGCATCCTTGCTACCGGGCTGTTCCGAGGATCTTGGAGGATCGATCGACTGCTGTTGCTCCGAGGATGGTTTCGTCTCCTGTTTCGCTTCCTGTTGTTCCCGTCTGGGCTGTCGTTCGCCCTCACCGACGTCTACTTTCGCTTCAGATTTAGTTCGAGACACTTTTGACTCCTGCCTGACGCTGTCCTTCGACGACCCAACGGGCGTTCGCGACTGGTCTGCCGACTTGGTCTCCGATTTCGAACCGGTTCTCGCGGCCATGGTTCTCTTCGGCGATATCTTCTCGGTCGAGTCCTTCTTCTCCGTGCTGCCCAGACTCTTCGAAATGCCCAGAGACTTCGGCCTGACCTTCTCGTGCCTCGTTCCCGCTACTACCTTGATCAGATCCTCGTCCACGGACGCAGACTTCGCACGTGTACCCTTGGTCGCCACCGTTGCTTCGTCCTTCTCCTCCCTGGACGCGGAATACGTCTTCTCGGGCAGTCTGCCCACGGATTTCGATCGTCCCTTCTGAACTATGCTCACCTCCGGGACCACATCCGTCGAGTCGATTATGATGATCTCCTGCGGCATCTCGCCCAACTTCAGCTTCGACTTGTCGATCTTGGTGCTGGTGGCCGGCATCCGGGACTCCTTCGAAGCAGCCTTCTTCAACGGTGGCTTGTCGCCCTCGAGCGACTTTGACTGTTTCTTGAAGTCCTTCTTCGTCTCCGAACGGACCTTCTTCGCTCGTTTCGGCGACACGTCCGGCACAAAATGTTTGTTCTCGACCTCCGGCGACAGGAGAGTGTCGATCGGTGCTTTCTCCTCGGCCAGCGACAACGACTTCGATCGCAACGGCTCGCCGTGCGGCCTCGACGCGAACGGAACGAATTCAGGAACCTTCAGACTGTCCAATTCTAACGCAGGCTTTACAGGCACCTCGTCCAATGGCAGATCGGCGACAGGATCGACGAAATCGTCGAACCCTGTGTCGATGATCTTCGGCTTGGCGATCCTCGTCGAGGAACACTTGTTCGCCTCCGAGAACTTCGACTCGATTTTCTCGAGGATCCGTTTAGTCTTCTCTGGGATGCTCAGTTTCTCGAGGTTCTTCGGTTTCTCGGGAACTTTCGGCTTTCCAGAGGGCAGACTGGTCGTCGTGGTGGTCGCGACAACAGGCTCCATCGTCGGTTGTTCGTTCCCCGTGTCTTCGATCCTTTCCATCTCCGCGTTCGGCAGAATCGGCGCCGGAATCTCGGGCAACGGAATTTTCTCGATGCTGTCCTGCTTCTCTAAACTATCATCCGGCATCTTCAGACTGTCCTTCTCGACCTCAGACTTGGCCTTCCGTTCGAGCTTCATCTTCATCTCCATTCCGACAACGTCCGCGAAATTTCGAGGCTTCGTCCTCGAGTCCAACGACCTCTGCGCAATGCCCAATACTTTGTTGCTGTCCGGCGACTTTCTCTTCTGTATCACCGAGACGATGGTCACGTTCGGATCGGTTGGCGACACCTTCGGCGAGCGTCTCTCGATCGCCGTGACAATTGTGACGTTCGGCTCGATCGGGGACAATTTCGGCGACGGTGTGGGTCGCCGATCGCCGGGACTAGATTCGACGACGCAACTCCGATCGAAGGAGGCGGATCGAGAGGATTTCTTGTCGGGCGAGGGAGCCTTCGAGCTTGGCTTCGACGGACTTCTGCTTGTTGGCGAAAGACTGCAAAGGATCGTTTTCGCCATTGCAGTGTCAGTTGGCGACAATTTCGACGTGGGACTGGGGATGCTTTTCTGTTTCTCGGATGGACTGATCAGTATCGATTTCGGTCTGGTGGGCGAGATCGTGGTGCTCTTCGGCTTCTCTGGGGACAGTTTGTTGCCGGGCTTTTCGGGGGACAATTTGCTGCCGGGTTTCTCGATCGAGGTCAGCTTGGACAGATCGAACGACGTCACGTCTGCGATCAGCTTCAACGGCAGCTTGGGCAGCTCTCTGGCGACGACCACTGCCGGCGGCGGTTTCTTCGTGGTTTTGCCGCTGTCGGACTCGGACTTCTCGTCGGAAGCGGTTCCGTTCATCACGTGACGTTTGTGCAGAGTGTACGGTATCTCGATGTTCGCCTTCTGGATGGCCGCGCTGTCCGAGAAAGGATCCTCGTCCCCGGAATCGGCGGGCGTCAGATCGATGGACTTCTGATGCATCAGGATGTGCCGTTTGCTGTTCGATCCGAGCCTCTGTCTGGCGGGATTCGGATCGCTTTTGGTGCGTTCTACGGGCGTGTGACCGGGGATCGTGTCGTCGAAACCCAGCACCACGCCACCGACGATCTTCGGCTCGTACTCGGTGAACACGGTCTTGTTGCTCTTCAGGTTCTCCATCTCCAACGGCACGCCTATCACCGTTTCCGTTCTCGACTCCAGCGACAGCCTCGACTGTCGTTCCCGTTCCCGTTTCTCCTCGTCCTTTCGCGCCTTCTCCAGGCTCCTCCAATCGTCCCTCTCTCGCGGTTTCTCCTCTAGTTTTCCCTTCTCGGACCGCGCAGCCGCCACCTTGCTCCTTTTCGCGTCCTTCGCCTCGATCTTCTCGACGCTGCTTCGCCTCCACTCATAAATTTCGTGCTCCAGACACTCCAGACTCCTTCCAGCCCGCGTGTTCTCCGCGTGCTTTCCACGTTCCCGCGACTCCGTTCGTTCCAGATGCCTTCGCTCCCGCGAGTCCAGTCGCTCTATGCTCTTGCGCTCGCCGCTTCTCATCTCGGACCTGCGATCCTGAGCACGGTCCCTCGAGTTGCAACGCTCCAGCGACTCTAGCCGCTCGATCGTGACGGGATCGAAGTCAAAGGTCGGTCTCTCAGCGGCGTCGAGCCTCTCGACGCTCCTGCCGCGCTGCTCCTTCGCGGTCGATCGCTCGAACGGGCTTCTGTTACCTGAATCGAATCTCTCCAATGTGTGTCGCTGATTGTAATCAACGGTATTGCTTCTGCTACCAGGACTTCTCCTTTTCTCGCGCGAGTCCAACCGTTCGATGCTTCTCTCGCGATGCTCGCGCGACTCCGAGCAACGGTGCCTCTCCTTCGGGCTTCTGTTCAAGTACTCGTTGCTGGTGCGCAGTCCCTGCGAGTCTAGACGCTCGAAGCTCTTTCTCCGTAGCTCGTGCGGACTCCTCTCCTTCGAATCCAATCGTTCGTAGCTCCTCTCACGGACGTCCAATCGCTCGATGCTCCTCCTCAGCTCCCTAAGATCGATCCGATCGATACTACGCCGACCGTGACCGTCCGCTCGACGATGTTCCCTATAATCGAATCGTTCGATCGACCGTCGACGTTCCCTGGTCTCGCCGGGCATACCGCCGAATTTATCCGTCTTTTTAACGTACTCCCGCGAATCCCCTCGATCCATGCTCCTGCGACGCTCCTTCTCCTGCAGCTTCGACAACGATCGCTCGAGCTTCGCGTCGCTGTCGCGGCCCTTCTTTTCCCGATTCCTAAGACCCCTGCCTAAGCTGCCTGTCTCCACATAAGTCCGTGGAACGTGATCCTCGAGGCTCGCTATGCTACGCGCTCGTACCGTTCTGACCCGTCGATCAGCGATCGTTCGGTTGGACGACTCGACCGGGCTCGAGTCGTCGTCTATCCGCGACTTCGGACGCATTATACCCTCGTCCCGCAACACCTCCGAGTCCACGTGCGTGATCTTATACTTGGGCTTCAGATTTTTCAGCTCGTTCAGCACGCACATCTTTTGCTTCTGTATCTGCAACACGACCGGATCTTTACGCTCGGAATCCTGATGCGGAAGGTGCAACAGATTCGATATTTGTTGCGGCAACGGCGATCCTTGCAGCACCGGTTGCTGCGGCGGAGGTGGCGGTGGGGGTGGTTCCACCACCGAATTGGCGTGTCGTGTTTCGAACTTTCGCTCGATCTGCGTGCTGGATCGCTGTATCCTAGACTCGACGGTCACATAGTCAGTGGCGTCGAGTTCCGCGGTTACCGTCGTGTACCGATCGATGGACTTTGTTCGAGTCGCGTTCTTAAGGTCCGCGAGCACGGATTTGAATTGCTGTTTCTCCGCGGACTTGATCGTCCGGTGCTTGACGAAGGAATCGGTCTCGGCGTCCATTTGGAACATCTCCCGCTCGATTCCTTCGTCGCTACGGTCCGAAATCGGCTCGTCCTCCCCGTCCCCGTCTCTGTCCTCGTCACCGTCACCCGCCACCTCGTCCTCCTCCTCCTCCTCCTCCTCATCCTCCTCCTCCTCGTTCTCATCCTCGTCGTCCCGCGGACTGGAATACGATTCCGGATACTCAAATTCGTGCTCGCGTTCCAAAAGCTCGTAGGAGTCGTGCGATAGATCGTCGTGCGACAGATCGCCAGCCGGGCCGGACTCCTCGTGGCCGGATTCGGTGGACAGCGACGAGGTACCCGGATAGGAGCTGCTGTAGACGCGCTCGGGTACCGAGTCGTGGTCCAACGAGGGCAATTTCGAGCTGGCGGCGCTGTACGAACGATTGCTCTCGTCGTACCGCGTCACCGGATTATCCAGCTCCCCTTGCGAGGGCAACCGGAACGGTTCCAAGAGGACCGTCTCCCCAGCGGCGTTGATCGGTTTCTCGTCCTTCGATCGCGCTTTCCCGGAATCCTCGAAACTCGAGGCGTACAATTCACGGCAACTGGCCGATCGCTGCCAGGGATGTCTGGGCATGGGTCGCGGCGGTGGGAATTCAGGGGGACTGCTGTTAGAGGGGCTGATACGACCTGCTGATGAAATCCGTTGATGGCTGGTAACAAGCATCTGTCGCGGTGCTTGGACCTGGCTGGGTGTGGCCGGGGAATGAACGTCGATGGACGTAAGTGTCCGAAACGACGTAGCTGTGTCTTCGCGACGGTGAATCGTCCCTCCCATCGAGACACTCGTCACAGTCGTCGGAGAATCCAGTGTCATCGAGCCGCATGACAGAGACAGAGCTGGGGTTTCCAGGGCTGAAATATATATATATATGTATATATATACATAGGTTTATATTGAATTTTCCGTCGCATGTATCCGTCCCCGTTATCTCGCGAGCCCCTGCTACGCTTCTCGCCGACCTTATTCCCCCACCCCTATTCGATCTAGCGCGCGTCATTCCAGGTTTCTTCTTTTTTTTCTTTCTCTGTCGTTTCCCGAAGGATCTTGACGAGTCGATGAATACCGAGAACGACCACCGCGGTTGCAACGACTCGGAGAGATCTTCGGTTCCGACGTATGAACGGAACAACGTGCTCTCTATTGAGCCCGATTTCCGGATGTTTGGTCGTTTGCGAAGCGGTTCTAAGTTCGTAACACGCTAAGCTACTCTCTACGCTTACGATATTACTCTTTATGCACGATACTTCGAAAAGAAAATTTAACGCTAAAGAACGTGAACGAAAAGAGAGAGAGAGAGAGAGAGAAAGACAGAGAGGAACGACAGAGTAAACGGAAGAACGATAGAACGGAAACAGAGAGAGCGAGAGAGATATATATATATATATATGTATATAGATGTAACCAAGTATGAGAAACTGAGAAGATAAAGATAGGCGAACAAGAGATAGCGAGTGTATGAAAAACAAAGCGTTTCTCTTTTTGTTTCTTTCTTTTTTCTTCTCGTGGAGGTTGGTGTCGGTCATGGTGTACATACCAGGATCGCCGAGGGGCAGGAGGGGGTGGGCAGAGATGCTGGAGCTGCCCATAAGGGAGCTGCTTGGAGTGGCCCCACGATAGCCTCCCCCCTCCAAGCCCTGCAATGCCCTACCACCGCTAGTCTGCCGGAACGAATTGGACCTGCGAGCAAGAGAGAGTCAAGTTCAGCATCAGACTTAGGCTACCATATTGCCAAGCCTGTTTCAGAACTAACTTATACTTCTTTTTTTTTTTTCTCATCCTCTCTTCCCAATCTATACCACCGTCTCGCATCACGTCGTAACACGCGGTAGCTCTTTGAACGCGCGCTTCGATCGATCGGCAACACCGTTATCGTTTTTCAAGGGTTCGCTTCGTATAGTATATTTTAATTAATATACCCAGGGCCGGCGCTACCATTAAAGCGTCCTAGGCGGTCGCCTAGGACGTAAACCATGAGAAGGCGCAAAAATCCAGCCGGTTTCATTGAACGATAGCAGATATAATGATAATTTAATTTAATTTAATTCAATTCAATTCATCCGGGTGAGGTATATACTGGGTGAACCACGAATCGTGATCAGTAGAGATTACTCTGTTATTAGCAGTCCGATCGAAAATGTTTTTATCAGGTATAGCATGGTTTCAAGAGAGCTTCAACGTGATTGTACCAAATTTTTTGTCAACCCTTCTTTTTTCATGATTTTTCAAGGTCACCTTTAATTTTTTTGCAAATACACCTATCATTTTTTTACGCCTATCTGTTAAAGGATTTGAAGACCAATTCGGTAAGTATCATAACATGTGTTACTTTTTTCTTTAATTGAATCTTCGAAAGAGAATTGAAGGCGACCTTGAAAAATCATGAAAAAAAAAAAGAGTTGACAAAAATTTGCTATAATCACGTTATAGCTCTCTTGAAACCATGCTATACCTGATAAAAACATTTTCGATCGGACTGTTAATAACAGAGTATTCTCTACTGATCACGATTCGTGGTTCACCCTGTATAATAATAATAATAGTATTTTGTTTAACGTACTGAATAAAAATTTTTTACAATTTCAATTTTAAAAGAAAACGTAATTAATTTGTAAAATAGGGGGCGAGATAATTAGCTTGGCCTAGGGCGCAAAATAACCTGGCGCCGGCACTGAATATACAGTCATCAGTGTCGCGATACAAAATAAATAAAAAATAAAAAAAAAATAAAACAAAGTTACCCGAGAAGAATTGTAAATTTTGTAATTCGAGACGGTTCCTTCGATAACCGATCACGCCCTCAAAACGATAAGGATGCCATGCATCTTTCGTAGAAACGTTTACTGATAGATCCTTACGCTTGCACGTTGTTTCCTAATTCGTTAAATAAATCGTTGCTTTCGTCGACGAAACAAGAATGACTTTACTCTGTCCTACTGGTCGCCTTGTATAAGAACCGTTGTTAACGCGACCGCGACAAGATCCGCGTTACCAATGAGAAAACACGATCGCGTGACACCCATCAAGTAACGTACGTGTATGTGCAAGGATGAGATTATCGTAAGGAAAGTGTGAATCGATCTAAATATTCTATCGTAGAGTAATCTACCGCTATTTGGACATGTACACGCAGATGTGTCGCACGTTGATAAGAAAACAAAGAAACAAATAATGATGCAACGGTCGGGACAGTGAAATATATATATATATATATACAGGGTGTAACAAAAATGTTGGAGGACCCGGGAATGGAAGACTCGTGAGGTGATTTGAAACAAGTTTTTCCTCAGCAAACATTTTTCTATGGAAAAAATTGTGTGAATCAACCCAGGAATCCCTCATTTCCGGGAGTCGAAGCTATTTCGGGACACCCTGTATATCGTACTTTGCACAGTGTATCGTTAGAGGTGTGTTATAAAATGGCGAGAATTAGTGACCACATTATATCGAAAAGAGGGTACATCGATCATTCGGGTTATCGTGCCTGATGGTGAGCCTGACTCCCCGCCACCCCTGTCCGAGCAGGCAACACTGACAAACGGAAGTACAAAACGTACAGAGAGTGAAACACGCTTCATTCTACGGAAATTGGAGCAACGACGATAAATACCAATTAATTGTCCCGGCAAAAGCAAGACCGTGCCACCTACCCGTCTTACCCACGCAAGATTCAGTGCGCTCGTTAATTAAAATATACATCTGAATGGTATGAAACCAACGTTAAAAGGGAGGGAACAGTACAAATAACGGTACGCATGCACTATCTACGCATTACTGGTACGCATACACATGTATACATGTATATTGTATATATTGTATATACAATATATACATATACATATCCAAGAGTTGGTTCAATCGTCAAACAACATATTCCCGGTATCGCTGGTTCGACTTACCTTTGAAACGTTTGCCTTTTCACGTAATTGTCCCGCACGAACTCGACGATTTGCTTTTGCGTTTTCCCGCTATACCTGATAACGGAACATCAACGAAACTCGTTAATTCGATTCGCACGCGACATCGCCGCCGATTTCTTTCCGTTGCACCTCGGATGTGTACTCAACATACCTGAACGACGAACCACGGCTCAAGACTCGCGTCTTCTGCCGCATCACTCGTTTCACCACCGAGCAACGGAAAAATCCATGATTCTCGACGCATTTCTTCCAAAAATTTTTGCACTCGTTACGGCCCTCGAAAAAGAACTCCACCGTGTCCTTGTAGTAACCCTGGAATTTCGAACGATCGATCGGTTACACGCGGATTCGTTCGTATTACACGGCGCCTCTTACGTGCACCGGAATATTGTATCTACTCACGTATCCCTCCGGATGAAGTTTGATTAAAAATCGCTTTCTTTTGAAGCTGATCTTCCGGATTTTCGCCCAACTAAACGTGTTGATTTTCGTGAAATTTTGAAAAACTACGATTCCCATATGGGCCACCGCCAAATTCAACGGCACGCCCTCGTGATCCTTCAACGAACAATGGTGCGTTCACACAGCTGTTTTTTTTTTTAATCTTTTTATCGAGTCTCACAGCGAAGTGAAAAATAAACGACACTTACTTTCGCCGGATGCATCTTCATTCCGTACAACTCGCAACGACGCGCCGTCTCCAGTAGATTCAAGTCAGCCTCTGCCGGAGATTGACCTCTGTTAACAAAAAAAAAAAAAAACAAAGAAAACACGGTTTCAACAAACTCGATCGTGGTAAAGAAACAAAACAAAAAGTAAAATTCATCGAAATCTATCTTACGCGTGCTTTTTATGATTCTCCATGATGCGACGCTCTAGTTCCTGATCTTGATGAGGCACAAATTTGTAAGTCGACAAGTACGTATGATCCGGATAATCCTCAATTACGTAATCACCGCATTCCGCTGAAACGATCGATGGATTTCGAAACCAAAATGCCCCCTTGCCAAACAATAATTTACGGGAATCCGTTGCCACACGATTCACTCACCCTGGACAATGTAACTGGCCATCAGAGCTGCCGTATTATCGTTGCACTGGAGCAAACCTTGAGCCAGATCTCGCTTGATTTGGAGACAAAATAAATATCTCGTAAACTCTTCCTCCAGTTGCGCTGGATCGGGTGTATAAAACTTGACACAAAATCTCAAAAGTGGATCTATCAACGATAGCCCGACTTGTCTACAAACGGGTTTCTCCAAATCTAGCCAGTACTGCAATTAAAACGCGTCGTTTGAGTAACAGACTCTTTCGCCAACGTGGATCCATGCGCAATTCAGAGTCTTACTTTAGTCCCATTAGGTTCTTGATACTCGAGTCCGAAATAATCAGCCTCCAAGAGATGTAACTGTTTGCAGACTTGATCGAACAATACTCTGCCCAATGCCTTGGCCTAGAATTTCAATACAAAAAGAATAACGATTTTAATGTATCTGCAATAACAGATTTTATCGGTTCCATGTGTCCAGTAATGTATTATCATCCTGTGTTCTCCGTATATTCACATTACTTTGTTGAAGTAATATCTAAGGTAAGTGAAAATATGTTTCGGATACTCTAAGTAAGCCTTTATGAATAATCAATACGTCAATACATGTACCCAGTGCAATATAGTATAACCAATTATATGCTCCAATAGTTCGTTTAAAAGTGTTATATGCGTGTACATTATATGGTAGATGATTTTACTGTGTAAAGAAGATGCATTATAAAGGAAATAATTCAGTAATGTACAAAATAATACGTACATATGTATTCTGTGTTATTTTATTCAAGCTGTCTTGTTTTATTTCAAGTGAATTCTTTTTTGCTATTTTAGTAATTGTACAATACGCTAGAATTTATTTCAAAATGTTTATAAAAACCATCTTAAAAGTAATGGTCCAGGTGTTTTATAGTCGATGACCCATAATTTCTATTCACCATATGACACTGACCATGTAGAAAAATCTGACAAAGTATTTTGCAAACTTTTTCTTTTCAAATTGTCAATAAAACAAAATCATTATTACAGATATTAATAGAATAATTCAACATCCTTTATGGTTCATACATTTATTGTAAAGCTGGATCCTAAGCGTTCTATTCATCTGTGCTTGTTAAACACCCTATTGTAGAAGTACAGTCAATTACTTGCCATTATAGAATTAAGCCAACGCGTTAAAGTACTTGCCCAAACGTTTACAAATGTTCAAGAACATTTGAAGGGGTCGCAGACCAACAAAGATGGAATAATATCATAAAGTCTCAAAATATCAAATTCTATATTGACTAGTATTCTTGACAGAGTTTAATGTACTTTATCATCTACACGAGAGGTATGCCAAACAAATGTTACCTGAACTTGAAACATTGTAATAGTATCATCCAACATTTGTACACGAACAGCAAGCATTTTCCCAGCTTTCCTAGGTGTTGTGGGAGGAGTTCTACTACCCCCGTCTACACCTGCTGGGGTTGAATGGCTATGAGGCATCTTAGATCCTCCGCTCCCCTTCATGCTTATGCTTTCTATGTCATTCATCTTCAGTCATCTACCTTCAACCGTACAGGGACCAGTTGTCTTTATTTTTCTATCAAAAATTTTACGTATAATTCTCTATTACGTTGTCATCTGCAACAGAATATCAAGCACACGAACATTTTCGAGAATACACTTCACAGGCACAGTACTGTCGTTAAAAAAATTAACAGGTGAATTTGAAACTAAGGAGGGTTAAATTCGAAACGGTTTCATTCGTTCCGCTCCTCGCGTTTTCAAATTAATACGCAACTACGCAGCAGTATCCCGCGGACATTACAGGAATTACACATTTCGTCCGCATGAAATTTTTCCTATAAGTCGCCAAGAGAATTTTACTAAGGATAATTAGAATTAAGAAAAAAAGCTGTATCCATGAATATGGAAAATAAGTCAATGGCAAGGATTATGTAAACGACTAATCGAACCTCTTATCGCAGTGAAGTAAAAAAATAGAGAAAATGAACATTATCACTCACATTTGTTTACATCATTCATAATGCTGTTACGTGCGAGGCGTTACTTATCATTCCGTACGGTCCACTCGTCGCGTATCTTCAAGAGAAGAGTCGTCGACGCGCGATGTTACGTCAAGCTCTACGATTACACTGTCGATCGAATAGTGCTAATGGAATATGTTAAGAGATTGGCTACGTTTTAAAGGGTGGAAAGTGTTGATTTGCCGATCAATGAACGATCTTGAAATCCCGAATGCACCACAGTGGTACCGTTAATCGTCCACCTCGTTAGCCCGTGCTATTCAACGGGCTTTCTAATACGGAACTCGGAAACGAGAATATAAGCGAATCGAACGATCGTTCCGAAGAAACACTAATATACGAGCTGTACGAAGGGACGAAGAAACGAAGGGAATCGAACAGTGAACAAGGCGGGGCTGGAAATGTTCTTTCGGGGTGAAAGAATCGGTTGAACGGCATTACGAAACGATAAGAAATAATATGCGTGATAGAGATTTTTTCATACATACGTCTGCCGGCTTAATAGGTAATAGTGGCAGCACGCCCCAAACATACAGCAACGCAGAGTTCATTGATCACCAAACAACACTACTACTACTACTTCGTTCACCGGCACTCCCGTTGTTACGATCGTTTTCGCGTTACCAGTGGCATTAACGAGTCGTTAACGTTACCACCATTATCCCCGGCACAGAATTCGCATACGATCTCTGAATATCCCCGAGCGACAGTCGAGGAAGTCTCCAAATTGAACCACATCACACACCTACGGAGCGCTCGTCTCCGCCTTGGCATGAATTATACGAAACGTCAGTGGTTCTCAGTATGCGACAAACTGTCCAATTATTCATTGATGAACCACCGTGCGCAGCAATGCCCGAGTGTGGCAACCCGTAGCCACGAAAAGGACAGAATTCGCGATGATTATCCCAACCGACTCGAGTCCGATAGCCGACTAACTCTAGTAGTATTGGTCGTGTAGCGCGCGACGCATTCCAAGGGCGGAGCCACGCCAAAGACACTGACTGCGACATCTGTGGAAAGATTCGAGAGTCTCGAATCGAGACTTCTAATCGCTACGAACTGCCGCCCCTCACCCAAACGTCAACAGTCAAAACTGAACTAGCTCAAACCTACTGCGACCATTCTGTCTCCCAGATAGCACATAACGCCTTGAAGACGGCTTAAGAGTATGCTTTCCTTAGTACAGTTTTATGCGAGAATATCGTAAAAATTTGTAAAACAGCAAGAATTCTTTGATCGACGTTTGAATGATATGGTCCTTGACATTAAACAATATTTTATTTTATGGCACGTAAAATAATGTGCTACGAAGACTGGTGGCGCCATCGGCGGCAAAATGAGCAAGCTAATAGCCAATTCGTACACGTTCCTGTCCGATAGATGGTAATGCTTATTTACCAGTTTCAATATTTTACCACGGATGGCGCAGTCTGTTAAAGGACGTGGCTTTTTTTATTACAAAAGTAATTTTTGCCGCTATTTGCATCGCCGATCTTATGATCAGGACAGTAATTGTTGAGCGAGAGAAATTGTTAATAGAAAGGAATTACGAGAATGTTGTCAAATTCGCGATCCAGCTCCATGGATCCGTAGTCCCTGATTAAAGAATTACGAACCAATCGAGTTTTCGACGGTTTCCTTGGGTTTCCTATGGAGCTTCTTCTTCAACAAACTCTCAAACTAAAGCGTAAAATACATAAATTAAGCCGAAATTTGCGGTAAAACTTAGGACTGTTCCTCGCTTTTGCGCACACATGATCTCCTTTATTTCTAAAACTATGCAAGATGGCGCTACGGATCTGAATGCTCTCTAGAACTGTCAATTGACGCATTGTCGAGTTTAAAGCAGCAAATGTCAAATACTCAAAAGTACTTCAAGCAGTGATTGTGATTGATGTAACGTTGTTTCTTACGAGTAGTGAGTATCACGCTGAAACTAATTTTTCTGCTGTACTAGTCGATCGTACAAATGGAAAGAATATGCGGGAGTCTTCTGTCAATATTATTGTTGCCTCCCACATTGTTTGGAGCTCGAATAGTAACCGAAATACATGTGTGTTGCGAACCCTAGTATGTAATGTCAAAGATAACAATGTGTATATTTAGATTGACAGCTTAACCACATATCCTTAACGATACAGTCGTAACGATTTTTTCAACAACTCACGAAGTGTGTAAATTTTATAGTCAATATGATTGTTTCAGGACTCGAGACCGGTTGTCTTCATGTAAATTTGCTATACTTGTTGTTGTTGTTGTTGCATTAAAGAATAATGTCGGACGAAGAAGACACAGCGATACTATTAAACAATGCAAATAAAACGATCGAAATGTATGTAAACAAAGTTCCGAACGAAGATTATCAGTGCCTGCCTCCAACGAGCTTGAGAAAGCCAATTCCAAAGCAAAACGATAATTTAACACCGTTAACATCGAGAAATCAAAATGTTTTTGTTTCCATGGTTGCAGTTCTAGCAGGTATTGCTTTCGGATGTGACATGGGTGTAGCAAAGCCTATAGCCCCTTTAATTAAACATGAATTCAACTTGCATTGTTTCGAAAGAGACTTTGTTATTAGTATCTGGTTTATTGGGGCTCTTCTTGGTGGTTTAACCGGTGGTACGTTTTGCACAATTTTTTATAAAACCACCCATCCGACAAGTTCAAGACCGATGGCTCAGCATGTGAGTCGGGTGACATGTTACCCATATAGCCAATAACTCAACTCATGGGTCTCGTAGAAACTGTTGCCAGTTGCAGGGGATAGTCTTGCTATGAAAGATCGGTCTTGAATGTGTTAAACACATTTCCATATAACAATACAAGATGTAATATCAATGTTACATTACAGGCTTTTTAATCGATTCGTTCGGCCGACGTTGGATCATGATATTAACAATGCTGTTTCTAACCTTTGGTGCTACGTTATCCGCACTGGCGAATCATTACATTCTGCTTCTGGTCGCGCGAATAATTTGCGGTTATTCGGGAACCGTTTCAGCTGTGGCGCATTGCATTTATATGGCAGAAGTCTCCGACTCGAATATACGCGGATACAATGTAATGTTGTATCAGTTGGGCACAGCTATCGGATTTCTGATGTCTGTCATCGCCGCAGCTGTAAAAAGTATAGACTACCAATGGCGATTTTCCATCGGTATAACGGCTGTTCCCGCCTTGGCCGCCTGTATTATTACCATAATATTTCTCCAACGATCACCGCCATTTTTGCTCTACAAACGTATGGCAAATGTGTCCAAGACACCCTCGCAGAATCCTTGGAACACGATTCTCAAAATAATGACAATCATGGTGTTCTTATTGATATTGCAACAGGGCACTGGTAAACGGCAAGTCTTGTATTACGCGCCGAGATTGTTCGCGTTGTTGGGCATCTGTTCGAGTAAGTGTTGAAATTCCACTGGGTCTTACCCAAGGAAAGCAACATGTCCCTTCTGTACATAATTGCGTTTTACAGATGTTGCTGAAATCACAGCTTTAATATCTCTTGGCGTTGTGAAGGTGTTCAGCACGATGCTTTCGTTGATCGTAGTGGAAAGATGCGGACGTCGAACGGCGCTGATTACGTCAGCAACTATATGCATGACAACGATATCGTTGTTGTCGTTACTGGCTACAATAGACAGAGGCGACGATACCACGGACGTATTAATTCCTCGCTGTAAAAACTACCATAACGAGGAAATTAAACTCCAAACCGCTATGCCGGCTGGATCTCCGCCACCGTTCCCGTTGCTACCGACTCCGCTGGCCATAACAGCTCCTAGTCCAGAAACATGGACTCAAGTGAAATCATCCTGCGAAGTATACACATTTTCCTCGAGTTAACCCTCATCCGTCTTCCCCAACTTATTTTGTTCCTTTGGTGTAAAATTGAATCAGTGATAAAAATTAATACAATCAAGTGATAAATAGTTAAATTTACAAATTCTTTAAAGTAAACATCACGAAGTCTCAGCTAAATTTACATACACGTGACAGAATAACGTAATTTCTTAGGAAAAAACTGTCAAATTTGACACAAGGGACGGATCAGGGTTAAGAAACCTAATTGACGCACGTGGATACGTTTGACCAATGTGATTACCATTGCAGACGCAAAATATTGTTGTATCCGAGGGGCTCACCGGCGGTTTACGTATTCTAGCGGTAATAACGTTGCTCGTCTATGAGGCAGCCTACGCTTTAGGACTTGGTCCTGTGCCGCTGTTAAATCTTACGGAAGTGTTCCCCGCAGCGATACGAGGAAGATGCATCAGTTTCATTTCCATCGTAATAATTGTAACGCATATTATCGCCACTGAATCGGTGATCGCAATGATCAGTGAGTTTCTTTCGATAATACTAAAGTGTAAATGCCGTTACCCATACGTACAATTTGGGTTTTTTTTTTCATTTCAGAATCATTAACACTGGCCGGATCGTATCTGTTTTATAGTTTCATGTGTCTGGTCACTGTATGTTACGTTTTTCTACTTATCCCGGAAACGAAGGGCAAATCGTTGCAACAAGTTGCTCAAGAATTACGGAAATTATCTCTCGGGACACGAGTATGCAACAATCTGCGGAGCCTGCCGCTGATATGTCACATCAAATGGATTAAAAAATACGATGGAAATGTGAGTACCGGTCAGAGCACTTTAATTTGAACGTAACGAACAGAATTTTGTATACGAAATAATTGTATACGTTCACGATGCGTTTACAAATTGCATTTTGCAAATGCCAACGATTCTTTTTTTTTTTTTTTTTTTACGATTTCTACGCGTGAAACAGGTTACTGTTGGTTTTATCGGAGACGTGAAGTCTTTGTAACTTAGTGCAATAATATTGTGTTCAAAAAGGGATTCGTACTGAGATAATTGAACAGCACTCGTTTAACTGCCAATCGTTGTATTACATATCAGACAGGACGCGAAGACTGACTAGTTTGTTAATTTAATTCTTTCTGGCATCGCCTGCCCTTATTATTTATTCTTTTTTTATTTTGCTCGTTAAAGTGTCACAGGATCACTCGAGTGAAAAGTGTAATTAAATGCGTGTGCGTAGAAACGAAATCTAAGCATGAAGTAAACGGTAATTAATCATGCGTTTTATAGTGTAGAGTAAATAATGTACTGATAACAGTTACGTTGACGAATATTAAGGTGTAGGAGAACAAACATACATACATATACCGTATGTCGCATTCATATTAAAAGATAGGATTATTTTGTATTATTATACCTGCGCTGTTCCCAGAGAATCTTTTAAATGTCGACATTTATCAAATTCGTTCCAATGCTCATTGTAGTTTCTCTATGTATCGCGACGACATGCAACGTTTTCCAGTGCCATTTAAAAAATAAAAAAAAAATATATATATACATATATTATACATATATTATTATGTAAAAAAAAGTCTTTTATTATACATAACATCGTTGTATATAAAAATAATTTTCATATGTATAATTATTACAGATCTGTAATATTGTATAATGTATTATCGTACTTGGCAACAATGCAATTGATTTACATACTTAATAAAATGGAATAGAGTACATGATACAACCTTTTTCGTTGTTTATCCGATTGACAAAAAAATCGACAACCGACAGAAACATGACGGGAAGACATTGATTTAATAAAGTTAAACCTAAGAAGTAAATATCACCCTCACGAGGATAGCTCTACGGCGGAGCTCGTAAGATGGGAATAAGTAAATCGAATTGAAACATAAATCCCTAATTGGCCGGGTTCTCTAGAATTTTTTCACGGCCGAACCGACTAGGGATTTCCGTTTGTTCCAAGTCAACAGTTTCGGGGGCGACAAGACCTGCTCCAAGAATATATGCCTCCTCTCCTTTAAATTTAAATCGGTATTGCACAACGATTTTTCGTTTTCCTGAATCGTTTCCCGATTCGTATGAGATCCATCATTTGCCGTGATCGTCGCGTGAGCGACGTTCAACGACGCTGCGGGGGCTAAATTCTCTTTATCGTGTCTCGTGGAGACATCCGTGGTCTTTTTCAATAGAACTGAAACGTTCTTCTTCGATGTATCCAGCTCGGAAGAGATGGCCGACTGTCCTATCTTAATAGCATTGTTCGGAGTGACCACATAAACCAGTTGAGACTTCGTTTCGAATTTCTCTTTTAACAGCGAAAACTTTCGTCTCGGATAATTGATCGTTTTCCTACGTTTCTCAGACGATTGTTCGGTCCTCTCCGCGTCATCGGAATCGGCCTTGATCGATCCCGTCGAGATATTTGGTACAGCATCCCCGCGGCCGATGCTCGCATGATCGGTACTGATAACGCTCGACGATACAACAACGCTCTCGGATAAATTATTATGTACAACCTTAACATTTTCGACAGGTACTAAAGGGCTCATCTCGACGTACAAATCGTGTTCCTTGGAATCGGATTCGTCTTCCCGATACGCAACCGAGTCCTGTTTCTGTGGCTTCGTTTTGTTCCCCAAAATCGGGGAATCAGACAGTATCGCGTCGATCAAAGGAGTTTTTTTAATCGACTCGATCGCGCAATATTTCACCAACTTTCTAATAGCGTCCACCTCGCATTTCCCTCGAACGATCGAATCCGATTCATCCAGCCGGTTGATATAATTCCTGTTACGCGTGGCGGGATCCTTCAGATCGTTATTGAACAACGCCCTAGTGAGCTGGGCTTTCCTTATCAAATTCTTCGGATCGAAATCCTCCCACTGCGTTCCCGTCGTGTGGTAGACGTGCCTCGGCGAATTGTCGGCCGTGTACTTCCTGATTTGATCGATCGTGTTCACCAGGGTGCTGACAGAGTCGCGGACCGGTCGACCGTACTCGAATTTCTCGACCGTAGGAGGGGAAGCCTCGTCGTGTTCCTCTAGAATGGTGTCCAGCGCGAACATACCGCCCTTGTCATCGATTACGACCGGTTTCGCGATATAAAGCGTGGCGGCGTTCGGTTCGTCCGCCTCGGAACTCCTTTTCTCGTCGTTCTCGTTGTGGTGCTGCCTGGATTCACGTGGCTCGATAAGATCGTAGGTGAGCGTGTCGAGGTAATCGTCCTGCTTCAGAATCCCACGGAGTATCGAGCTGGCGCAGGTGACGTCGGAGAACTCCGAGCTGTAGGTTGTCCCTGTCGTGGTGCTCGTTAACGTATCCCTCCGTCTGTCCCGTACGACGCTGTCGTCGTGAATGTAAGTCTCGATGTCGGTGTACCCTTTCCAGCTGCGAATACACCAAGGTGGCCTCGCGACACCGAGCGGGCAGACGTTCTCATAATCGTGTATGGAGGTGACGCAGCTCATGGTCTCGTCCCTTTGCTGCAACTCCTTCGTGAGTTTCTCGGTGGTCGAGAAGTCATTTTTATCGTGGGTCTCGAAAATAGGCGGAGTCTTCAGTCTATCCCTTAACACCGTCGTCCCGCTATTTACATCGTTCTCGCGACCTTCACCGACTGGAGAACGATTCTCCAGATCCTCCAGTTTCGCGCCTACATCCGAATCCCCATCTAGGGCGACCTTTTCGTTCCTGGTGTTCTCCATTTCGATGACAAGCTGCGTGGAGATACAGATCGGTCGTCTCTTCTGCGACGCGATAGGACGACAGGAATTCGCGGATCGAGGATGGTCCTTCGTCGATGCGTCTATGTCGAAATTGTGCGCCGTTGGCAAACAGATACCGCGTCGTTTCTGCCGGTGAATAGCCTCCTCGGTGGCATCGTCGTTCTCGATATCGTGCTCCCGTCCGACAGTGTCGGACGGGCAGAACAAAGC
The DNA here is from genome assembly GCF_001272555.1 of Dufourea novaeangliae. Classification (NCBI taxonomy): domain Eukaryota; kingdom Metazoa; phylum Arthropoda; class Insecta; order Hymenoptera; family Halictidae; genus Dufourea; species Dufourea novaeangliae. Next base: position 50,426 of record NW_015374327.1, on the reverse strand, counting down.
TTTCGACAAACCGCTCGACGCGGCACCCTCGTCTTTCGAATAGCTGCTGTGCGCCGAATCGCGCTCGGCGACCACGCACACGGCAGTGTTCGATTCGTTCTCGAGCCTACAGGTTTGGTTAATGATACCGGTCGTATCCGCGCATTCCGAGCTCTGTACAATGTTCGTCAACAAGGATTGTTTGTCCGTGGTCACCTCCTCGGAGCTGGCTGCCCTCGAATGGTCGGCCGAACAGGCCGAATTCGCATAATACTGTTTGAAAGATCGTGGAGTGACGGCTGTCTTGGCTACCATCTCGGACCTATTGTTCGTGTCTTTGGGTGCAACACCGTCGACCTTGGACGGATGAAATTTCCCGTAGTACAGTAACATGCTCGACAAACCGATCGTCATACCTCCGACCACCAAACTCGTCGTTATCGCGATCTCCTCGCCGGTGATCGTGTCTCTGTAGCACACCACGTAAACAACCAAGGAGGACACGTTCTCCGTCATCACGATGAAATAGAATACCAGTATTCTGTAACGGGATTTTCCAACCCGCAGATTGAAGAAATCGAAGCAATAAATTAATCCGATGATGCAGTTATATATACGCTCCTCCCATACGGTGGGACAGAAATCGGTGTTCTGTAGGATCACCCAAATAGTCATAAATAGCCAGTGGAGTCCTGTAACATTCAGAGGGGGATGCACATCGTTGTGAAGGACATTAATCTATTTTCGAGCGATCGTGTCTCGCGATAGCTCGATACAGTGACCACAGAAACTTACCGAGAAACAATAAAAACCATTCCCTTAAACAGATCGCCGTCAATACCAGTACAGATATTCGAGATATTAGCATTCCAGCCCGCCAAAGACCTTGCAGAGCCAACGCTGACCACGTTGCCTCGTGATCCGGATTTATTTTGTGCATTGCTTTTGTATACGCACCCACGGCCCAGCACAGCGAGCAGAAGGACACTACAGCCGACAGACCTGTTCGATTATCCGTTTGAGATGTAAATTAAAATTTTCGCGTGTTCATCGAGCCGACAGGTATTCCACTTTTTCGACATTTTCTCGCGGGTTTTTGAGATAAACAAGTACTACATTGTATTTTTCTTTTCTTTTTTTTTCTAGTCTATACCAGTCGCAGTTGGAAGTCGTCGTATTTTTAGAGCTTTAAAACACCCACTCTACTCAGGGAAGAGAAAATTATTTTTAAAGTTATAGACACCGTATGCTTCCTACACGGAATATATACTCGGTAGCCGTACAATTGGGCTCCGAATGGGGAAAAAAATAGCAGTGTCTTCTGTAAGAAGATAGAAACTGTCCATGATATCTTTGTTCCTGCCTCTCTCTGTTATCGACGGGGGGCGGGTCAGAGGAAGTAGAAGCATGCGGCCTCGTAAAATCAGTTTTCTGTCGAATTCTCCAATTTATGCTACCTCTGTGAGAAAGTATTATTCTTCTAGGAAGATTCGGTGTATATATATACGTGAAACTATATAAAATGCCAATAGTAACAGTGACAGAACAGAAAAGTCAAACGATAATACGTGCTTGCTTGCTAAAAGTGAAGTGTTTACATGTTTTCGAAATGTTCTCCGGTCTACATGTAAGTACCGTTTCGTTGACGATTAATGAAACAATCGAATGTCTTTACATAAAAGTTTATCGTTTCTTCGCAGAGGCATCTTACGTTAGCAAAACTAGTTACAATACTCGCAGTTGTATTTATGTCCCTGATATTTTTATTGAATCTCCTTCGCAATTCGTGTTTACAAACAAGTAAACATTCGAAGTTTGCGAGCTATATGACGAACAAGTATTACAGACACAACGATCTGTTCAGAAATAAAACCACTATAAACACGTTAACCACGGAAGAAATGAAAACCATAAGAAATCAATTGAACACTAGGAGAACAGAACTGGAACATTATTGTGATACTATAACGAGGGGAGAATCAAACTTGGACAATGTATTGTCGAACATGGTTATCGATATGTAAGTGTAACATTGATCTACTTTCAAAAATGCACACCAATCGAAACTTATACTCGGCAGAACGCATGGAATATCCTGGTGTCCGATCTACAAAGCAGCAAGTTCCACATGGATGAAGCATTTCGCTACACTCGGGGGAGTCTTGACAGAAACAGCCATGGAATTAATTCGACGGGATATTTTGCAAATTAACACCATCGTAAGGAAAGCATTTCCACGTGACAGAGACACGAAAAGAGCATATCAGGTATGCAATAGTTTGATCGAAACGAGTACAATAACCAGTTATTAAGAAGATATCAAAAGGCATGGTTTTGCAGAAGCTGAACAAAACAAAGAAATTTCTTATTGTTCGACATCCATTTGAACGTCTTGTGTCCGCGTACAGAGATAAATTAGAGCACATACAAGGAAGGGATTATTACTACAAACGATTCGGACGTCACATCGCGCACAAATATCACAAATACAGGCAGCCAAATGAAACTAAGATTGAACCGACGTTTACAGAATTTCTTCGTTTTATAATAGAAGAAAAATACTTCGATGAACATTGGGCACCGTTCGTAGACACATGCGAGCCCTGTTTGATTAAGTACAATTACATTTTGAAATTCGACACATTCGACAGGGATCAACAATTCCTGATACAAGAGCTCGGTCTAAGCGATTATTTATACGAGAAAGGTGATTTAAAGAATATAAATCCACGAGGAGTTACAACTGCTGCTTTAGTTAAAGAATACATGCAGAATGTTCCTAGATCAGTGCTCGACGAAATTAACAAGGTTTACGAAACTGACTTCAAACTGTTTTCTTATTTACCTCTATGATATTTTAACCCGGGAGCACACGCGTAAGGATAAAAATTGCCCGAAGAAAAATATGAATTTTATATATAATTCCATTAAGAAAGTAAAATTCTGAAATGGTTGGGAACAATTTCCAGATTTGTAAAAAAGAGATACATCGGGTAAATTTTACCTCACTCGCGTGATCACGCGTAATATTTTTAAGCGTATACTTCCGGGTTAACATATGTCTCATTAGTCGAGAAAAACTAAAATGTGATAAACAGTTGCATTTAATCTTGAACTCGCATCATCATTATCTCTGCCATACAGTCAATAGATTTTTGGTAGATAAATAATGTAACTGTTTAAACCATCCTTACTTGTCCATAGTGGTATACGACGTAATACTGCCATAACGTATAGCTGCAATATTAATTGTGGAGCAGCCCCCATAAACGATTCGAACAGATGCAGCATACATATATCGCTTTCCTGTCTATAGACCCAATTTTTATCCTTTACAAATCGTTTATTCCTTAAGGAATAAATTGTAGCATAAAGTAATATCAAATACCTAGAAATAAAAGTATCATCCCTCATAAAAAAAAAAACAGAACAAACACTCGTGAATTAATTTAGAGAAAACATGAAAACAATACCTGTGTAACACTCCTAAAAAGAGAAAATGTAATAACCAATGTATAGCTTTAATGGAACCATCGCTGTGGTACCATCTCAAACTAAATGTCTGAATAACGGCTGCAGGTAAAATTGTAAAACTCAAAGCAAAGCATCCCCAAATAAACTGGCCTTGTAGAAAATATTCCATAAAAACGATACTGTCTACAAAAAAGGAAAACAGATTGTACATGTCTATACATTGCACATATACATTTGTCAAATGCATCCATTTATAAGTTTTAAATGCATCAATGTATCTTGAACATTTCTTTTGTAACATGCATCAAGTTCAATAGGCATAAATTGAAGAAGATGCTTCATTTTAAAACATGTTATTTAATTTATTACATAGTATATTTAGTATATATAAAAATCAGAAAAATTGTATAAAGTTTTAAGATTTATATACTGTTTAGTTATAAATACTATTGTAGTATAAGAAATATGCAGAACTGCAATATACAATGTACAAAACTGGAAGATTTGTGTTCCAATTTGTACACTGAGCGTATTCAAAGTATATGAATTCGCGGACGACAGCATTTTATGTTTACTAAAACCATAAACACTTGTACATTTTTTTGTTCTCTTTTATTCAATGAAAAAGTATTTCTGAATGCAATGGAGAAGATATATATGTAAGGTAGTATACTCTTATTCTTTGTTCACCTGTTGCTATATCGACGAAAAAAAAACTGACAGAAGTCATGTAGTAAATTAGATCTAACAATCTGAACCGGTAACATTCTATTTCTCTGTGCGAAATTATTGTCGATGCATTTCTTTTCGTTGTTTCGTAGCACGAAACATTATCATGTTTTAACTCTGCCGCCGCCATCTTCCCAGCCACTCTTGATTCAATTTCACACAATAGATGAAAGAACGTATTCCAATATCACCCATATATCTTCCATTCTTTTTATTTACATCACATTATAGTGTCAACCTTAATCATTGATTTCTCTATTCTACACCATTCGTGTACAAACATACAAAGGAAATCAATTTCTATCACGAATTAAACCACCGAACTGATTGCAAAGAAAACATCGCGATCGCAGAGTCTCACTGAAACAGACGTTAATTACAACCAATCTCAAATTGAATTCTGTAATTTCGAACATGACATATCCCAATTAAATACATCTTAATTTATCGTGATGCTTGATTAAGAGTACAAATTGCCATAATCAGTACACTCTTGAATATTTCTCTGTCGATTCGTATAGAGACGCTAAGACGATGCTTTCTTTTAATATTCCCAAATTTTAATCGTGAATGCACTATCTGTTCGTATAAAAAGAGTTTCGAAAACGCAGTCCGGGACAGCATATAACAAAAATTGCATTCTGTTTTGCTTGACATTAACGTAAACACAGTACAATTACTCTGTAAGGAACTAAATGCTCGTCGCATTTGCACATTGTGTGTACACTAGTGTATACTTCTGACTATACCGGCGAGTCAAAGTCAAAATAATTGCCGACCATTATCGAGCCCACTTCGAACGCCCAAAAGTTGCTAAGTAAAACGAGAGTTCTCTCTTAAGCCATATTATTCAATAGTGTAAAATGTACTCTTACTAACATTGCATCGCCGACTAATAGCACAAGCGTGATATTAATTGACTAATTGCTTGACTATTTTACCAATCTCGATTACGAAATTAAATGATATTGTTGCGCCATCTCGTGACAAAACTGTGGTATATATTCCATACTAGCTTGAGAATTTATGCATAGATAGAGTAACTAGTGTCTTCGAACACATTCGCATTGTGTGTGTATGCCATGCAAAAATTGAATATTAGAGGGAAATGTCAGAAACAGCCGTTGTTAACGGAGGCAGTTGATTCAAGGGAATGCATGAAACAATCAGTCACGTTTATTTCTCGATACACGTATATGGACGGTCAAAATATATTATAAATCATTGAGTATCTCGGCATAAGGAAGAACTCTGTCTGATTTCGAGTAGGGACTATCGAGTTCCAGAGTGGGGTGAATGACTATTTTGACCGCCGATGTGTGCATGTATTGTACGTATGTACGATCTAGTGCTGTTACAACTATTTGTTTTTTGCTGACATACCGTCGAGATAAACGAATTAACGAGAATATGTTTGTAATACAATGTTAAACATAAACCGGAAACAAACGTAAACGAACGAATGCAATAGTTCCCGTAGCTGCTAACCTTGTCAACGAGAAAAACAGTTCGATTCCACGTAGTAGCGAATAGACGATTTTAGCAACATTGGTTTTGCCATTAGTTTTTTTTAATCTTTTCAAGTATTCTGAAGCATGCATGGATAAGCAATGATAGGGATATCATGCTATTGAAAAAACATCGAAACAACATGTACAGTTTCGAAGGAGATTACAGACGTAAACCACAACAAAATCTAGCTGGTGCAAGCAGAAGGGATGATCGAGCAGAAAAGTCAGTTCTGTTGCAGCATGCTCAATTGGAACGTTTGAAACGAGAGCAGCAGCGTAGAAGGCACAATGCAGCATTAAAAATTCAGGCATTTGTTCGCGGCTTCATTATCAGGAAGCATATGAAGATCATTATGAGAAAAGAGTTCGACGAGCAACAACAAGTATCTGGTCGTAGAAATATAAATCTAGAGGACTTAACTGTGTATTTTCGTAAATTATTATTCTTCTGTAACTATACCTTGGACATTGGCAGATTGGTCTGGACTTTGCAACATTTTTTAAAGCACGAACAAGAAATCAAACAGAGATGCGTGAACTGTCCTGAATGGTTGTGGAGATCAAGGTAAACACTGATGTAAACAGCACAGTAAATTATAAATTAATGAAATTTTATTTACAGATGGATGCTTCGTATGTGCATGCAACATAATTCACAAGTATTGATGGACGGGGCTTCTTCATTAGCCATACCTTTAAGAGCTTTAGAGACATTTACTAGTCGTGAAGATACAGAAAAGATTTTGAGAGAAAAAAGTTATAGATATTTAGAAATCGTCTTTACCTATTTGATAAAACACAGATACTTTGATCAATTAAGGAAACTGATAGATGAGAAAATTCCACCTATGTTAGAAGCAAGTTCTGTCCCAGTGACCCCACTTTCAAAATGTCTAGTGGATATGATAAAGCGACCACTGGATTTAATTTCCTTCTTAGATCAGAAAGATGATTTTTCTATGCTCGTTTTACGGGAACTTTGCAGAAGCATACTATCTCCGAGAATGACTGATTCCATTAGAATGTTTATTATTCCATCACTGTCTGAATTCAAAGAATTTCCATATGATCAACTGATCGATTGCATCAATATAATCAAAATAGAGCCAACGATAAGTTTGTTTTATTCAATTTTGTCTCTAGAATCGAATTGTCTTTGTGAGTATATAAAACAAATGGAACGCTACGAATGGAGAACAAACTAAAGGGCGCTGACGAAATGCTTTTTCTTTACAGCCACATACAAATCCAAAGATGTTCTGATCAACTACCTGCAAGTTCTGGCTTCCATGAGTTCGACGATAATTCCGTTGGCTGCCGACGATAACCTAGACCAAGCAGATGATTCGGACACGGAATCTAACGCTAGTATGATCGACGAAGAACAAGCCGATATTTTGCATCAATGCCTGGAAATGCTGAACACACAGCACCGTGTACAGGAAATACTGTCAGCGGTGGATCGAACGAAAGATCCAGCCGTGTTGCAACCGTTGTGCCAACTCTGTCATCATTTGCTGATCACCAACAAATTAGCCATTCATAAGTATAAATTATTGTACATGCTTGCTTTCAAGCCAGTATTCTTAAAGAATTTATGGACTGCTCTGTTGTCAGTTTGTCAAGTGTCATTGTTTGGTGGATCGACGCCTCTTCTACAGATCATATCGCGGGGACTCGGTCTTTCGAGCGAGGACACGAAAAAAATCGTTCCGCTTCTGGCCGTGTTTTGTTCTCTGTTCAGTTTACTTATCGCTACGTTGCACGATTCAGAATTCTTCATTGAAACGACCGAGCAACCGTTAGACGTTAACGGGCAACAGGCGATGCCGTTCACAATCCCGGAATTGGTGATTCTCTCGAGTCATTTGAAAGGCGTCTGCTTGGGTCTGGTCGAGCTTGCGTTTCCCGACAGTCGGCCCACCGTGCGTGATGATTATAAGAATGCTGTCATCGATCCTTCGTATTCTATTCAGAATCAACAGGATACACAAATGTGGACGCATCTGTTCAAAGTGACCGTTGGTTTGCTACGTCAACTCCATACGCGAGATCTAAGACAGCAATTCTGTCCGGAAGGACACTGGATCGCTTCAAACATCATGATACCGATAGATAAACCGCAAGATTTCACGTTTCGCAGACGTAGACTCCGGGGATACGTTCCATTTCAAGGGCTTCGTGTGTTCACGCGCGAAGAACTGGAGGAAGGGCCGCCGTTGTCCTCGAAAGAAGTTCGAACATTGACGCTGCTTCGCGAGATACCGTTCGTAGTACCGTTCAGCGATCGAGTAATGGTATTCCAGTGGCTGATTTATCGGGACAAATCGGAACAACAAGGTGAAATAACAAACTTCATGCAAGGACCATCGATAATGATATCGGTAAGAAGAAACTACCTCTACGAGGACGCGTTCCAAAAGTTATCGCCGGAAAAAGAACCAGAGTTACGATTAAAAATGCGTGTACAGCTCGTTAATACGGCTGGATTGCAAGAAGCCGGTATAGACGGTGGCGGTCTGTTTAGAGAATTTTTATCGGAACTGTTGAAAACGTGTTTCGACCCTAACAGAGGCTTTTTCAGGCTTACCAAGGATAACATGCTGTATCCGAATCCTACGGTACCGTCGTTGGTTGACGATTTCCCGAAGCATTATTATTTTATCGGTAGAATTCTCGGGAAAGCGTTGTACGAGAATCTCTTGGTCGAGCTTCCGTTCGCGGAATTTTTCCTATCGAAAATCGTTGGTCGTCAATCAGACGTTGATGTTCATCACTTAGCCTCCTTAGATCCGATTATGTACAGGAATCTGTTGTATCTGAAAAGTTACAAAGGCGATGTATCGGATCTTGGTCTGGACTTCACGATATTGTCGGACGAGCTGGGTGAACGACGAGTCGACGAATTGAAACCGAGCGGTGCCAACATCCCGGTCACCAATCATAATCGTATCGAGTACATCCATTTGATGGCTGATTATAAGCTAAACAAACAAATCAGAGCACAGTGTTACGCATTCAAGCAAGGCATTGGGAACGTGGTTCCGTTGGATTGGCTTCAAATGTTCAGCAACAAAGAGCTACAGGTTCTGATATCGGGTGCACAGATTCCCGTTGACGTAAACGACTTGAAGTTGCATACAAATTACACGGGAGGCTATGCTTCCGATCATCCCACGATCACTGCTTTCTGGAAAGTCGTTAACGAATTTAACGACCAACAGAAAAGACAGTTGCTCAAATTCGTTACCAGTTGCAGTCGGCCGCCTCTACTTGGATTTAAAGTACGTCTATTTACTATTTATTTTTTTATTAATTTCTGGGTTACATCTTCCTTTAAGTTCTGTGTGTTGATAGAACATTCTTATCATGTTACAGGAACTCGATCCACCGTTTTGCATCCAACAAGCAGGCAGTGTAGATCACTTGCCAACTTCCAGTACCTGTATGAATCTGTTGAAACTCCCGGAGTTCCCAGACGAGAAAATACTACGCGAAAAACTTTTGTACGCTATACAAGCTGGCGCAGGCTTCGAACTGAGTTAAGTTCCGTTTTCTCGGACTCCCCGAGGATATTCTTTAATTAAATCGGTGATACCTGACTGTACATAAGATTGTATGCGTAATCGTGATTACGATCAAGTGCGTGTTTGAGAAGAAGAAGCAAAGGTTGTCATATTTTATTAATGATAAGCGACACGATTCGATGTTTACTGAGTGTTCTGTATGTACTGCGTTCGTTTAGTAAGCAAAAATAAGGGATGTTTTTCTTCGAACCGCCGCTTTCGCCCATCCCAGTAGGTCGATGTTAGCCATTCGTAGTTGGGCAGAACAATGTTTTTATGAAATTTTCCATTGGACAAGGCAATAAAGTCTGATATTGTCCGGACGGGGCCAATTAATTAGATAGCGTCTCGGAAGAACACTACCGATACAGGGAACAAATGTGTCATTTATTTTCGATGAATACGTTGGTTTCACCCTGTTCGGTTGGCGGCGGTATACACAATCTTATACACAAAACTCACGTACGTATCACGTGTATACATAAATATACATATATATATTTTTTTTTTTGCGTTGTAACTTCTCTGCCCTTGGTGTACAACTGTAAATTGTGTACATTTTTATGTTTTGTATTCGTCACGAACGTCAACACTACATCTACTACTTCGAGTGTACATGGAAGAATAGAATATATATATATATATACATATATATATATATATATATATATATTTATGAGTTCGTTAAGCTAACGTGTAAATAAAACGAAATCATCAAGTGTTATACACATCTATGACAAATACACGATTTGAACGTTAAAAATAGCATTTAAATATTTTATCCGTGTAATTAATAAGCAGATAAGAATACTGGAGGATATGTATGAGAACCAAGCTGAATTCTCGAGAAGCTGATCAACTTCAGGTGTATTGCCATTTCATATTTAAAACCGCTGCCGTTCACCGGGTCATGTTTTTTCACATGACGGTCGTTCATCGATACATTGTATGTAGATATCCATTAGAATCGCACACACAGTTAGTGTCAAAGCTTATGTCATTTGTGTAACATGGCGTCCAACGAAAATAGCGATTCTGAGAAAGTTTTGGAGTTTAAAATTTACAAGTACTCCAGCTTCTCTTCGTCTTACGTGCCAGAGTAAGTATTTACTGACACCTGAACGATTTACTTGCCAATAGAACTTTGCAATTACGGGCTAGAGAACGGCTGCTCTTTGAACAGGAATCTCTAACCTACAATAACGGTTACGATAAAAAACGAATCCGTTCTATGCATAATATTATTAAGCATGTTAACATCTGCATCACGCCGGATTTTCAGTCAAATTTTTGATCAATATTCTCCTTCTTTCTTTCAGAAATATCCTCGTAGATAAACCGTCGGATCAGACATCGCGCTGGTCTTCCGATATTGACAATCATCCACAGGTAAACATTGTTTAAAAATAACGCGATATATACATGCTTATGACATTGAAAAAATTTATAAAAACATGTTAAACTATTTCTCACGTGAATCTACGTTAAATTTACCGAATAAACTCACTGCCTAATATTGTTGAAATTATGTACAAATTATTATTTGTTATGCGTGTATCTATGTTTTTTTTTAGTTTCTTATATTGAAATTGCAATGTCCGTCGATTGTGAGAACAATTACTTTTGGTAAATATGAAAAAACACATGTCTGCAACATAAAAAAGTTCAAAGTCTACGGTGGTCTAGAGCCAGAGAATATGATGGAGCTTCTAGAGAGGTGAGTCAGAAAATCTAAAACTTGGAGTCGTACGATTGATAATTATTTGTACTATTTTTTTAGCGGATTAAAAAACGATTCTGTACCAGAAACATTTGACTTGAAACATGTAATAGGAAATGAGGATAATTATTTCCCAGTTAGGTATATAAAGATTTTACCATTACAATCTTGGGGTCCCAGTTTTAATTTCTCTATTTGGCATGTACGATTAACTGGTGTCAATGATCCTAATATTATCAAACCCAACATAGAGTGGTTCAATGTGGTAAGTAACTGAAACAATGATTCCTAGCAAAATAATAGTACTTTCTTCTATAGACAATGACTGATTTTTCGTTTCAGTATCGTCAAAAAGAAGTAATTAGACTGTGCATGAAGCACTTCAGAAGACTGGAACAACCCAAAATAGTAGAAACTTTGCAAAGAGTTACAGGGGTTCCACTGGAAGATCTTAGATTGACAGTATTATACGATTTATTGGTCACAAAGGGTGATCATCTGCAAGCAGAACATTTTATAAGTAATGTTGTGATGAGTGAGTTTCAATTCTTTCATTTTCATGTTATCGAATGCGTTTCTGAAATCTTCTAAACAAATCCGATACATTTTACGTTACAGTGGGTCTTCTGAATGATTATATCAATGCTCAAACGTACACAGCAGTTTGGACTAAATTGTCGACGGATGATCCCAAGCCTGGAATGAGAGGCGGTCATCAAATGGTGCTCGATTCGAATGCGGAAATCGTATATCTCTACGGAGGGTGGGATGGTAATAAAGATCTTTCAGACTTGTGGGCGTATAATATAGCCACTAACAGGTGGACCATCATATGTCAGGATACCGAAGCTGTGGTAAGTAAGCGAGGAGGAACAGGTATCGGTAGACCGAGAATTGAAATGCGTAATCCTAGGGTGGTCCGAGTGCGAGATCCTGTCACAAAATGTGTCTTGATCCTGAACGTCGACAACTTTTTATCCTCGGAAGATATTTAGATACGCAGTATAGAAAACAAGAGAACGTGAAAAGTGATTTTTTCGTTTACGATATCGAATCAAACAAATGGACTCAAATATCGGAAGATACAGAAGCGGTGGGTGGACCGGAGCTAATTTTTGATCATCAAATGTCTATGGATGTCGAAAAGCGAACCATTTACATTTTCGGTGGACGTGTTGTCATTTACCCGACCGTGTAAGTTCGATAAATCGATGCCCTCAAAAAATTGACAGCCTGATATATTTATCTAATTATCCACAGTCCCGATGAATATGAATATCGTATGATACCAAACACGATCGAGCCAATTTTTTCTGGATTGTACTCGTATCATGTACCTACCGGTACGTGGACGAAATTGGCCTGCGATATTGCCAGACCATGCCCTCCTAATGTACCAACCATTAGATCCAGAGCTGGCCACTCTATGCTGTTTCACCCGGTATGCATTTGAAAAATTCCTCAGACCCTACAGGCTATGTGTTATACAATTTTTTATGTTCTACATTATCGCAGGGATCGAGAAAACTGTATATTTTCGCTGGTCAGAGGGGTAAAGAATATTTGAACGACTTTTTCACTTATGAAATCGATACCAATCACATCGAGCATATAAACTTCAACGATAGCAGTTCGAAAGACTCGAATCACGTTCCGGCCGCTGGTTTTACCCAAAGAGCGACGATCGATCCTGAATTGGGTGAAATTTACGTTTTATCGGTTTGTATTATAAAATTCTAATTAAAAATATCAATAATGCCAGTTAATCATCGTTATTATTAACATTCTATAAATTTCCTTTTCAATTTTATTTCATTCTTTAAATTTCCCTCTTTCAATTTTACTCAGGGGTTGAGTAAAGACAAGGATAAACGGAACGACAATGTACAAAATTCTTTCTGGGTTTACAATATCGAGAGCAACAAATGGTCTTGCATTTACCGACACGAGAATGTCGGAGAGAAATACTGGAATAAAATGCAGGATTATGTACCGTGCCCGCGATTCGCGCATCAGTTGGTTTATGATCACATGAAGAAGGTACGTTAAATATCATTATTACTGTTGTTTCTATTTTTGTTATTACCAACATCATTACTGTTACACGCTAGGTATATTTCTTATTCGGAGGAAACCCAGGAAGATCTTGTCTTCGAAACTTGCGACTCGATGATTTTTGGCAGCTGAAATTATGTAGACCTTCACAGGAACAGATTTTGAGAAGATGCAAGTTGTTAATTAGGAAGCACAAGTTTAAAGAGCTGGCCTTGAACAACAGCGTCGAAGCGCTCGAATATTTACAGACCAAAGTGTCGGAGATTATCGATCATAACGATGTGGAACAAACGAAAGAGGTATTAACATCTTTTATCAGTAATCGGGTGAATACATTTTAATAATTTTCTAATTTGAATTTGATCCATTTCTATCGTTACAGTTTCAATTGTTAACGTCTATTCTATTCAGAGAACAAAACTCGTTGTTAGAAGAAGCCACGAATTCGAACAGTTCAGGCAGCGTATTAGGAAATTTAGTTAACATAGGTGCGTCGATGTACTCTCCAACCAGCCGCGATATTCACACACTAAGAACCGAATTATACGATAAACTGACAGAATTCTTTCCGGAGTCGTTGACAGAACCGCGCGGACACTTGATAGATCTTTTACCATTATGATCCAACACCGCTTAAAATCCGATTGAATACCGTCTGAACATATAAAGTAACCCCATATAGCACATGACGCCTCGAAGACGCCGATTTTACGGCTATTTTAGGTCTGATGCGTCTTCAAAACAGTCTTCGAGGCGTGACGTGTTATTCGGGAAAGAGATTCCTTTTGTTTTCTTGCAATGGTGTTTACTACGCGACACTGCAATGTGATTTTATCTTTAAAAAGGGAAACGTTATTTTTATATAGTGAATTCTTTGTATCGTTTTAAAAAGAAAAAGGATTTACACAGCACATATACACATACATATTATACATATATAAATATTATACATATATTCAGTCTGATTTCATTCGTGTAAAGACAGCTTACAAAGAAAATGACATTAATATATACTATATTGTGATACATTTAAGTAAAGACTTCTATAATAGGTAAATCTATATATGTATATATTTTACGTCTTTTATATTGAGTTTTCGTTTGCATCGGATTTGTCTAGTTGCTTTCTTGACGTGTGTTAGTTTTGCTTCATTTATTCTTAGCTGTTAAACCTAGCTTTTCTTTTGTATCACGAATAAGCGAAACGACTATTTTGCCTGAACATATTCTAATTCAGTGCTGTAGAAATTTCCGTTACTATTTTTGTTGTAAAACAAGAAATCGCGAAGTCGCGATTTCTTACAAGAATTGTTCTGTTTGGTATGCATGAAAAGAAACTAACGGAGCCGTAGGGTTTCATGAAACGAAAACTCGAGTCGTGCGTAGAATTAGCATTAAGATATAACGAAGGCAACGGATAGGCGACGTATTAGAAAGTATATGTAGCATATATATTCTTCTATTTTGCTGGCTTCGCTCTGTTCACTGTTTCAGATATTTTATACTATGTACAATTACAACCGAATGGTTGCGCTAAACGGTTAATCGTTTTGCATTCGCGTTGTATGTTTACCAGAAATGCCTCCTGAGAAACGTTACAAATTTACGTAAATCCCGTGTTCGTGACTAATGCATGGCAATAACGCGAAATTATCTATAATCTTCCACGCCCAAACTCGCTATACTTAGATCGTGTGTACATATATACATATATTTTTTCTGCGATATACCTTGAAAAATTGTGTCGACCGTGTGCACACTGTTAATTCGATTGCCATGAACAAAGATAAAAATATATATATTCTTTCGCTTATACGATAGAAATTTGTACGAATGCCGACTCGTTGCGCAAGCTTTCTTTCATTATCTTTTTCATCATCTTGTGTATATTCTACGATTCTAGCAAGTAATAACGAAAAACCATTATTATTGTTAACAATTCTTTGTACTGGAAACGTTATTCGACGACACACGCCGTTATCCGTGCATCGTGAAACATCTTGTACATAACCATCGCTTCGTGTATATCTATCTATTGTATGCGGTTTCCAATTACGTTTGAGAACGCGCGAACAGCGAGAATATAATATAATAATTACGGACGTTCACCGAAAGAGATAGTTTGAAATGCGCAGGAAGGTGACATTCGAATGCATCGGTTGTATATAAATATTTACTCGTCGAAGAACGAAGCGACTGTACAATTTGAATTTAGGGTAAGGTAGTACGAAACTCTGTAAAAAAAAATTCGAAAGATAGCTCGTTAGAGTAACCAGCGAAACGTAGGTGGCGAAATATTCGTAAGCGGATTGCGTGCGTTTTTTTTTTTTTTTTTTTTTTTTTTTTTTTTCAAAGAATGGCTGTTATTGTTCGCTGATCAGATAGTTGAACGCTGCTAAGGATGCACAGGATCTTCGATGATTCATCGACTGCGTTTGAACGCTTAACATGTTACGTTGCGTACACGTACCGCCAACAACAAGCTACTTCCAGCGTGTCACGTATACATATGCATAGATATATCAAAATGCCAGATATTGGAATTTATCCTATAGATGTAAATGCTGGATAAAGTTGTAAAGACCGTGATATTCGAAGTTCTAGTCAACTAACGCGGGATTACGGGAAACCATCGTCGTGTATCGGTCGTACTAAGACGGCGTAACGACTTGTAACAACTTCGTATTACCATTGTCATACGAGTCGCAGCGCTTTATGCTTCCATTGCATTTGTACGATATTATTCGGTTCTATCGAATGGATTTCTTTTCAATTAGTTGGCTCGTATCGGAATCAGACTGCGTTTACCGCGTCCAATTGTCCCAAGGAACGAGGTATAGGGCCGGTATTTATAGTCACTAAAATTCTTAAGCAAATTCTTAAGAATAAGCAGCGACTATGAATACCCTCCTAGTTGTCGCATAATGCATAGATCCGAAAAATGCCTTTAAGTAGAAACACCAATGAAAATATTCGATTGTCGGTTTACCAATGACCAATTTATTGGATCCTTTGCCTTTTACGTGATGTCTCTTTCTCACGTCACAATGTCGAAGTATTAAATGGATACTACGTGTTTATGCTTCCATTCTTTCATACCTTGACTCGCAAAATGTGTCGACTTTTGGACTCTTATCACTTTTCCTTTAATTTACCGGCGAACTTTATTGTTGTAACAATGTGACGTAACCTTCAGGATTTATGTTCAAATATAATCGTTTCGTTAACGTCGATTGAATGTATTAATTTAAATCTTATTACCATTTTCACTATTCCTATGTATATGTGTGCCCTATCACATCAACGATGAGACGCTGGTAACGTCGTTTCGTTATTTTTCATTTATCCTTTGCGCACCACTACGATGCCTGACAGCAGACGGCGATATTCAGTTCAATCTGTTTGTTGATGAAGTCGACAGTAAAATTATCCTAGGTGTATGTGAAACGGAAATTCGTTTCGAAAATGGAGGACTCGAAATACGTTCCAAAGGTGTTCCCTAACGTGATCGAGATTAAACAATTCCCTGAAAGTAAATTTAGGCTAGGAAAGGTAAAATTTCGTTACTTTCTTAACGGTTTAAGTTCCTTTCATACATTAACCTTGACCACTTTCTCAAGATCGACGCGAGGAAGGTGCACGATGTATTGGAATTAGGGGCAAGACGTTCGAAAATCCACCATCAACGGCATCCGAGCGATTGTCAAACTGATCACGAATGTACGTTGAAGAAACCTCAAAGTTTCTGCTTCATGAAAATGACAGAATTCGCGGACAAATTGCCCATAAACAGCCTTCACCCTGTACGCGAGATTTTAAATTGCGCGCGGCGTACGATCAAGCGTAACGGATTCCTATAAGTTTCACTTTAAATCCTTTAGGAATGGGAATGGAATATTCGAAACTTGGTCCCGAGCCGATTACGGTTGAAATACTTGGACATCTTCGAGGAACAGCTGAACGAAACGAAGACGCGATACGAACGTGCGATGCACGAACAGGCGATAAAACGCGTGATAGCGATCGAATGTCAGGAAACGTGCAACGAGGATCTAATACCGATACCACCGTACAAATTGGCTGGAAGGACCGATTTGTATCCCAAATTCTTGAGAAATCGTTGCGCGATGATGAAAAAATTCTACTTACCCCACAAGCTGATCAGAAACATAGTTGCCAGAGCGCACTTTTTGATGCCAGATTGGATCTGCGATTTCAGCCGTTACCGGGAACTGGATTATCTCGATTTCAACAGGTTATATGTCGAAATAGTTGTCTCGTAAGTGTCCGTTGATCCGGGAGTACCGTTTTTCTTATACATTTCGTATTTTTTCAATAATATTTTATTATTTTCTGGAACCTTTTCAATCGATACTGTGCATCAACGACTGTCTGATATGTTGTGTTGAATTTAAAAAATGGGATCGAAACTAACAGTGGCGTCATCTATGGCGAAACGTTCGAACTTACTAGCTAAGTAGTATTATAGACCGGCAGTGAGATGGTACCACTGTACAATGCTGCAGGAGATAAAAAACCTATAGCGCCGTTTACGGCAAAGTGTCCAAGCTAGGGGCTGATTATTGAAATTTTTAGATCGTGATCAATCGCAATATTAATTCCAGATAATGTTCGTACTTGTTGGAGTACATAACGACAATGGTCGTGAGCGATTTTTAATTGTTTAAATTTGTTTATTACGAATTGTTCATTTGAGATGATATACAGAGTTTTACCGTAGACGAGGTAGAGGAGTAGAAATTCCATCTAATTTTTTTGTCAGCCCACTTTTCTGGGGTCATGCTACCCCATTTCCATTTTAGTGTCACTACCCACCGTAAATTTACCGTTTTCATAACGTAGAGGTCGCTAAAATCAGACTTTTTTAAGGTGTCGGTACTACAATTTAAGTGGACCAGAAACTTTCATAAGCTGAAACGTCTATTCTTATAACCTCGTCGATGGTTTTACACGCGACGTGTGCGCGAAGCTTGATAACACGGTACGAAATTAAATGACGACAGTAACGGTAAGATTAATCTGACGATTATTGCGGTTCGTTTTAGGTTTCTGGATTTGGTGGAAATCGATACGAAAAAAGGTGCGCTTGCTATCACTGGCACCTATTACGGCGATATCGTACGACTGATCTCTCAACCACGTTACCTCTATGATGTGCCCCAACCTACCCTGCCTGATTTCCTTAATTGCGCGGACAATCTGCTTGCCTTGCAAGTGGTCACGCGTATGATAAACACCATCGAACATCTCCTTGAAGTGTTGAGCGACTGGAGTACAGTACCCCTATTAAAAGTACGCCATTTCCTGGCTTTGATGGGTTATGGAAATCGGTCGGTCGATTTTATTCTTTCCCAGATAGCACATGACGCCTTGAAGGCGCCCATTTTACGGCCAGTTTAGGCCTAATGCGCCTTTAAGTCGTCTTCAAGGCGTTATTAGGCGTCACGTGCTATATGGATATTGGTCGAGAATGCTCGTAGCTAATTTAAATTGGTAGGTACAGTAGATGAATATTTTCTGTCTCGTAGCTGGAACTGAAATGCGAGAACAACGAATTGTTTCTCAGCCCGACCATACGGGAAATTTGCACCGCTTTCCGTTGCGTTATTGAACAAATCGGCCACGTTGGACAGCAACTTCCGCCGTTGGATTCTTGGGTTGGCGTGAAAACCGGCCGTGAACACATCCAGGTTGTTCTGCCCGAATGGTATCTAGAAGAAACTCATAGACGTTTGGCGAACGTTTTAGAGGACACTTTTCGGTCGTTGATCGATTACGTGGAGCAGCTGCGTGTAAAGTTTCGTGTCGTCTTCGATCCGGAGATCCGCGATCAGATCGTTGTCTTCGCCCGATCTGGGCAGAGTTTCCAAGAATGCGTCAACAAGGTCGAAGACTTCAATCAATTCATTCGGGAAATAAATGGCATGGTAAACCATACGTATCCTGTTAACTTACTCGATACACATCCGAAATTGTAGGACGATCGCGTCGATTCTTTTTTGAGAACCATGACAGTCCACGCGTAAAATGATTTCAGCCGGATCACGAATACTTCCCGACAGGCATAATCGATCAGGTCACAGCGAAGATTGGCCTCCTCGAGCATACAAAAGACGTGCGTGAGTCGATCATCGACGAACTGGTAAAGGGTCATCGGATCTTCAATCTGGAAATTTGCAGCACTTTCGAGACCATACGAGAAAAAGCACTGAACGTTCCCAACACTACCAAAGAATTACTCGAATTAGGTGAATATTTTCGACAGGCGAGAGCTTCACGTAAAACATCGTTGAAGTGAACAAATGAATTTCTAGGCGAGTACATGCTGATGGCGGCGTCGACGTTGATGAGGTCGCTAGAAGAGAGGATCACGCAATCCTTACGAATGATGGCGGCTCTAATAGAAATGACAGCATTGTCCAAGGATCACATCGAATTGAATAACACCACTATTCACTGGTTGAAGCGCATAAGGCCGATATTCGAGCAAAACAGCACGCTCTACGAGCAAACGAAATTCGAGCTGGAGGAGAAGCTTCAAAGCAGAGTCGAAGTTTTAAACCGTGAAGTCGAGGACACGTTTCCTAGGTGAACTATGAATTGGGGAAGGGGGTATTGTTGCCCTGATTGTTGCTCGTTTTCTATCGTCGGCTTGCTGTCTTTCAGGTTGGAAATCATGAATGACATGGACGACGCAGCACGTATATGGGAGTATATAGAATACATGCGAAAATTCGCGCGTGACTTGGACCGCATGGACGACAGGGTGAAATGGATCAACGACGAAGAGACGCTCTTCAAGTATCCGCTCTCCCAATATCCTCGCATCAAAGAGCTCAAGGAGAATATAATGCCGTACTACGATTTAATTTATCGTGGTCACCGATGGCAAAGGCATCGCGACGTCTGGTTGGACGGACCGTTCGAATACTTGGAGTCGAGCAGTATCGACAACAAAACTACCGAATATTTTGCCGACTTCAGCAAGATTGGCAAGCAGTACCGGACGAGAATAAAAATGGAACTCGCGACAAGCTATCCATATGGGTAAACGAATAGGATCCTAGATAGCACGTGATGCCTTGAAGACGGCTATTTTACGGCTATTTTAGGCCTAATGTGTTTGTTAGTTTCGTAGGATCGCCGGACGATCCAGACCCGTTTCAGCAGCCTGCCCCTCTAAAACTTTGTTATCAGCTGGTCGAGGATGTCAAGTGGTTTAAGGTGATTCACCGTAAATTGTATGTACATCCTCGGGTATACACAGAGTCGCTTGCCATTCTCGTTTTTCAAACACAGCAATACATACCGCTGTTGGCGGTGTTCCGAAATCCTGCATTGAAGCAAATTCACTGGGACGACATGTCGCTCGTGGCCGGCTTCGACGTCACTCCCAACGCTGGAACGACATTTCGGAAGATAATAAATATGAATCTTATGGAGGATTTGGAAAAGTAACAAAATCATTGACAGGAGAGAATGAACAGTGAATTTCTTAGCAGGGTCGTTTGTTTATGCATAGATACGAAATGATCAGTACAAGTGCGACCAAGGAACAAATGCTCGAAGAATCCCTGACGAAAATGATCGCCGAGTGGGATGACGTGCTTTTCACCACGACGTCGTACAAGGACACCGGGGTGAATATTTTATCGCAGTTGGATGATATACACGCGATTCTGGAGGAGCATATCGTGAAAGTCCAAGCGATGCGCGGTTCCGCGTTCGTCAAAATGATCGAGGACCGGGTGAAAGACTTTTATTTTCTTTTGCTTCGAATACAGTCGACCATCGACGAATGGACAAAGGTATTGTATCCGTATCCCAGATAGCAGATGACGCCTTGAAGACGTCTATTTTACGGCTACTTTAGGTCTAAAGCGCCTTCAAATCGTCTTCAAAGTGTCATTGGGCGTCATGTGCTATCTGGGATAGTTCCGTCGCCTGGACAGTTCATGGTTCACTGGATTCGTTCGTTATGTTAGGTGCAAGTACAGTGGATGTACCTGCTGCCCATCTTCTCGAGCAAAGACATCGTGGCGCAGCTGCCCGAGGAGGATGCACTGTTCGTGCAAGTCGACCGAATATTTCGCAGCGCGATGAACGGCGTTGCGAAGGAACCTCGTGTGCGAGAGACTGCGGGCTCTGTAAGAAGACACCTCCCAGATAGCACATGACGTCTTGAATACGCCCATTTTATAGCTATTTCAAGCCTAAGACTAGGCACAGAGATCTTAGCTAAGAAAATCTTTCAGGTGGGTCTTCTGGAAATCATGCGCGAGGCGAACACGTTAATGGAGAAAGTGAACGACGGGGTGTTGAACTACCTGGAGAAGAAGAGGCTCTACTTCCCGCGATTCTTTTTCCTGAGCAACGACGACATGCTCGAGATACTGTCGGAGACGAAGGACCCTCTGCGCGTGCAACCGCATCTTCGAAAATGCTTCGAGGGAATAAACAAGCTTGGGTGAGGGACCCTCTACCGCGTAATCGCGTTTCAACGTCGAAGACGCAAATGTTCGTTCGTAGGTTCGACGAGCTGCTCGAAATCCATTCGATGTTCAGCGAAGACAACGAGGAAGTGACCTTCCAGGAGAGAATCTCAACCGCTGCGGCGAGAGGTTGCGTGGAGCGATGGCTAGTTCAGGTACAGCAAACACGGCTTTCACTACCCAGATGACGCCTCGAAGACGCCCGTTTTACGGCTATTTTAGGTCTAAAGCTATTTTAGCTTTAAGCCGTCTGCAAAGGCGTCATTAGGTGTCACGCACTATCTGGGTAGGGAAAAATGTGGTGTATTGGAAGGACCTCCTACCACTAAGTCTCGGGAATTACTGAAACTGATGACAAATTAACATTCGGTTTAACATTTCTTTCAGTATTTGAAATAAATTTACCAACTGGTAGGAGGCCCTTCTCCTACGCCACTTTTTACCGTAGCGGAAACCGAGGTTGCTCGTCAGGGTAGAATCGCGAAACGACTTGCAACGTCCGGTTGTCGCAGGTCGAGGAGCAAATGGTGAAATCGATCAGGCACGAGATTCTGATGAGCTATCGGGATTACGAGGTGAACAAACGGCCCGTATGGGTGCGCATATGGCCTGGTATGGTCGTGTTGTGCGTCGCGCAGATTTATTGGAGCATAGAAGTCGAAAACAGTCTGATGACCCGCATCCATTCGACGACGGAGACCCTGTATGCGAAGCTCAGAACGCAAATTCTGGAGATGGTCGAACTGGTCAGAGGTAGGCAAGGCCTGGATCGCCACTCGGATAGCACATGACGTTTTGAATACTCCTATTTTACTGCTATTTTAGGTCTAAGGCGTCTATAAGCCATCTTCAAGGCGCCATGTGCTATTTGGGCAATCGCTATTCTCATTGTCTGAGACGTGTTCCTCGTTGCTCTTCAGGGCAACTGTCGAAACAGAATCGGACCACGTTGAATGCTCTCATTACGCTCGACGTGCACGCGATGGACGTTGTGAAGTCGTTGATCGAGAAGAAGATCGCGGACGAGACGGACTTCGAGTGGTTGGCGCAGTTGCGTTACTACTGGGAGGACGACGTGTTCGTCAGGATTATATACACAACGGTTTCATACGCGTACGAGTACATCGGGAATACACCCCGTCTCGTTATCACCCCGTTGACGGACAGGTAACGTCGCGTTCCGTAAAAATCCAACCCGTGTGGTTCCTTTCGAAAACTTCCTTCTATATCTGGACCCCAGAGACACAGTATACTAAGTCCACTTTTTTCAAAAATGTCATTTTACATGCTTCTTGGTAAAATTGATTTCGCTCTAAGCCGTCTAGCTTTTAATATAAGACCTGCGCCACCATTGTAGCAGTGGTACATAGTTTTCTTTACCGACAGATGTTACCGGACGTTGATTGGCGCGTACTCCTTGCATTTGAACGGGGCGCCGGAAGGGCCGGCGGGTACCGGTAAAACGGAGACGA
This sequence comes from Dufourea novaeangliae, assembly GCF_001272555.1. NCBI lineage: Eukaryota > Metazoa > Arthropoda > Insecta > Hymenoptera > Halictidae > Dufourea > Dufourea novaeangliae. The sequence continues at coordinate 27,407 of NW_015374327.1, read as the reverse complement.
CCAAAGACTTGAGCCGAGCGTTGGCGGTGCAGTGCGTGGTCTTCAACTGTTCCGAGGGTCTCGACTACAAAAACATGGGGAAATTCTTCAAGGGGCTCGCCTCGTGCGGCGCGTGGTCCTGCTTCGACGAGTTCAACCGAATCGATCTGGAGGTGTTGTCCGTGGTCGCGCAGCAGATCCTCTGCATCGTACAGGCGGTACGGGCCAAGCTGGAAACGTTCGTGTTCGAGGGTACCGAGCTAGCCTTGAATCCTTCCGTTTACGTGTGCATCACGATGAATCCCGGTTACGCGGGTCGCTCGGAGCTGCCCGATAATCTGAAGGTTCTGTTCAGAACGGTGGCGATGATGGTGCCCGATTACGCAATGATCGCCGAGATATTCCTCTACTCGTCGGGCTTTAGCACCGGCCGGGAGCTGTCCACAAAAATTGTCACCACTTACAAACTATGCTCCGAACAATTGTCGACCCAATCCCACTACGACTACGGGATGCGAGCGGTGAAGACGGTGTTGACCGCTGCACAGAACATCAAGCTAGAATATCCGGAGGAGGACGAGTCGTTGCTTCTACTGAGATCCGTAATCGACGTGAACCTGCCGAAATTCTTGGCCCACGACGTGCCTCTGTTCCAAGGCATCGTATCCGACTTGTTCCCCGGCCTGGAGCTACCCGCTCCTAGCTACGACGTTCTCTTACGAGCGGTGCGTGCGGTCGCGGAGAAACGAAACCTGCAACCGGTCGACGGATTCCTGTTGAAGATCATACAGACCTTCGAAATGATGATCGTACGACACGGGTTTATGCTTGTGGGTGATCCGTTCGGCGGCAAAACGTCCGTCTTGCACACCCTCGCTGACGCGTTGACGCTGATGGCCGAATGGGGGGATGATAACGGGGCACCTACCAAGTATTACACGATCAATCCGAAGTCCATCAGTCTCGGACAGCTGTACGGATTTTTCGACCCTGTCTCCTCGGAATGGACCGACGGCGTCTGCGCGGTAGCGTTCCGACGGTACTGCACCGAGGAGACGAACGACCGGAAATGGATCATCTTCGATGGGCCCGTCGACGCGATGTGGATCGAGAATCTGAACACCGTGCTCGACGACAACAAAAAGCTCTGCCTGACGTCCGGCGAGATCATGCAAATGTCCAGCTCGATGTCGATGATATTCGAGGCGATGGACCTAGCGCACGCTTCTCCCGCGACGGTGTCCCGTTGCGGTATGATCTACGTGGAACCGCGAGTCCTCGGCTGGCGACCGTTCGTACGGTCCTGGCTGAACGATCTGAATCCAGAATGGAAGGAGGGATACGAGCAGGAAATCGAGGAGCTCTTCGAATGGCTGATGGATCCGTGCTTGGAATTTATTCGGAAGCAGTGTCGCGCGACGATCAGCGCCGGTCAGATACATCGGGTCGTTACGACTACGGTTTTATTCGAGATGTTCATGGAGGACGCGGTCGATCAGAATCGGAAAACGTTCGACCAGTTCACAGTGTCCTGGCTGCAGGCGACGATGATGCTATCGATGGTCTGGGGCGCCGGTGGGACCCTCGACTACGATTCCCGAGTGAAATTCAACGCCTATTATCTGAGCATTTGGAAGAACGAGCAACCGGAGCATCCGCCGCCGGAATTCCTAGCGGAGAGCTTGATCTCCCTGCCGGTTGACGAGCCGATTCACGATTGCTTCTACACGTATCGGGGACGGGGCGCGTGGAGACGATACGCGGACGTCGCTAGACAGGAGGAATTCTCCGAGACGGGGAGCATCGTTCAGCTAACAATTCCCACCATCGACACGGTTAAATATCAGACTCTGTTCGAGAAACACGTGCGACACCGTAGACGTTTTCTTTTATACGGGGAAACTGGCACCGGGAAGACAGTTTATATTAAGGATCTCCTGATGAACAAACTGTCCGAGGAGGAGTATCTGCCGAACTTCATCACGTTCACGCCTCACACAACGGCCGCGCAAACCCAAGAACTGGTCGTGTCGAAATTGTACAAAAGACGGAGGAATCAGTTCGGCCCGTTACCCGGGACACGGTGCGTCGTCTTCGTCGACGACGTGAACATGCCTGCGAAAGAGATCTACGGTTCGCAACCCCCGATCGAACTGCTACGACAGTTTTTCGATCACGAAACGTGGTTCGATTTAAAACGGCCGGAAACGATTCACGTCTACGACACGATGTTCGTCTGCGCGATGGCGCCACCTGGCGGCAGCCGACAGGAATTGTACCAGAGGTTCTTGAGGCACTTCAATCTGTTCACGATCAGCATCTTCGCCGAGGAGACGGTCGTTCGTATCTTCACGAATATCGCATTCGTCGGTCTGCAACGGAACGGTTTCACGACCGCCGTAATGTCGTCGATTCTGGAGATCGTGAACGCGACGATGAGCATGTTTCTGAACGCACGGAACGATCTCAGACCGACACCCGCCAAGTCCCATTACTTGTTCAATCTTCGCGATTTTTCGAGGGTGATCATCGGCTGTACGATGATCAGGGAGGAATCGGTCGAGTCGAAGACGGACTTCACGAAACTCTGGGTACACGAAATCTTGAGGGTGTTCGGTGATCGGTTGATCGACGAAACCGATCGGCACTGGCTGTTCTTGAAGCTCAAGGACATAGTGGGTATTAATCTGAAGGAACAGTTCGACACGGTGTTCGATTATTTGCCGAAATACGAGGATCGACTGACCGAGAAAAGTCTGCGTAGTCTTATATTCGGTAATTTTATGGACATCGACACGATACCGACCGATCGTCGATACGAGGAGGTGAAATCGGTGGACGAGTATTTAGACGTAGCCGTGTCTTGCCTCGAGGAGTACAATCTCACCCACAGGCACAAGATGGACATTGTCCTGTTCCGTTACGCGCTGGAACATCTCGCAAGAATTTGCCGTATACTCGTGATCCCCAGCGGTAGCCTGCTGATGGTCGGTGTAGGAGGATCAGGCAGGCAATCCCTGACGAGACTGGCTTCCAGTATGGTAGGTCACGGACTTTTCCAGCCGGAGATCGGTAGCACGTATGGTCTGCAGGAATGGAGGGACGACATAAAGAAGGTTCGAGTTGTTCCGTTCAGGATTACGTCCACCATGTCTCTTTATGATGCAGTTTTTGATTATCTATTGTGCTCAATAAATATATATATATATATCTCTCTCTCTCTATGTTTCTCTACTAGGTACTTATGAACACCGGCGGCGCGGGAAAAGACTGCGTGTTCCTGTTCACCGAGGGACAAATCAAAGAGGAGACTTTCCTGACGGATATCGACAGTTTGTTGAATTCCGGCGAGGTGCCGAATCTCTTCACCATCGAGGAAAGGCAGGAGATCATCGAGGCGACACGATTGGCCGCGCAGGGCGGGAACCGGAACTTGGACATATCGGTACTCGCGGTCCTCGGTTTCTTCGTGAATCGTTGCAAGGAGAAGCTCCACGTGTTGCTGTGCTTCAGCCCGATCGGGGACACATTCCGAATCCGACTGCGTCTTTATCCGAGCCTCGTGAACTGTTGCACCATCGACTGGTTCGACGTGTGGCCGGAGGACGCCCTCGAGCAAGTAGCTCTGCGAAGCACCACCGACATCAACGTCGACGAGCAGGTGAAAACGAACGCCGTGGTCGCCTGTAAATACTTCCACATATGCGCGAAAGACGTGAGCGTTCGTTTCTACAAAACCACCGCCAGACGAACTTACATCACGACGGCTGGTTTCCTGGATCTTATTCGGACCTATGCCCAGCTCATGGAAGAGAAACAACGCGATCTAACGCTTGCCAGGTGGTTATATAGGCAAAGACGAAATATAAGAATAGACCTAACATGCAATGTAATTTTTTGCCCCATTGTTCGAGAGCGTCAGAAGCCCCCGTACCATTTCAATATTCTATTCCCTGCTAGGGAAACCGGTGTCGAACATAGTTCCTGAAATCGGAAACTTTTATGTAGAGGTGCGTTCGAACCAGCGTGATTTTCGTGGGACACCAAGTCCCATAAGATGTTACGTCTATTCTGTAATCTCGTTTGTGACGAATTCGATGAAATGTCTACTCCTATAACTCGCCTGCTCTACGAAGAATCGAATACGTTCACCACGTCCTATTTCGATCTGTGATTTTCGTGGGACACCAAGTCCCATAAGATGTTACGTCTATTCTGTAATCTCGTTTGTGACCATACATTCGATGAAATGTCTACTCCTATACCTCGCCTGCTCTACGAAGAATCGAATACGTTCACCACGTCCTATTTCGATTTTAGATCGTTAACCTACCCACCGATGTAATCCATTTCGTTATCCACGCGACAGAGACCGATACTTGAACGGATTGGACAAGTTGCAGTTCGCCGCCGACGAAATCGGAAAGATGAAGGTCACGCTGTCGAAGCTGCGGCCTCAGCTGGAAGCGTCCGCGAAAGAAATGGTCGCGACCATGAAGATCATCGAGACCGAGAACGTAAGCGTCGAGAAGGCCAGGATCATGGTGAAGATGGACGAGAACATGGCGAACGCGCAAGCGAAGATCGCGATGAGCTTGAAAACGGAATGCGAGGCGGATCTGGCGGAAGCGATGCCGGCACTGAACGAAGCGATCGGTATGGTATCCGGTTTCAAAACATTAGGTCTACCGGAAAGGTACGATAATGTCATCTCAAGCTTCAATAAGAACGTGTTCGTTTGAAATATACAGAGTGTACCAATTGAAATACCTTTTTCCTTAGCAGGAATGTTATCCGATGCTTTGTTAACGAGATATTAACGAGAAACCCCGATTCTAGTACTCGGAGGGTTAAACGATGGAAATTATATTGTTCAGTAAATATTAATAAATGTATCGATAATGTATTATTTTCTTTTAATTCTAAAACGGACATAACTTTCTGGTAGACCTAATACATGCGTACGTATATATCTACCCTCTGTAAAATCGCATCATTGTTGGCTCTTTTGTTCATGGTAGCGGCTCTAAACACCCTCAAACCGGCCGATATAACGGTCGTAAGAACGATGAGAAGCCCTCCCGCCGGAGTAAAGCTCGTGATGGCTGCGGTTTGCGTCATGCTGGATATACCGCCAGCAAGAATCGAGGATCCAGCCACTGGGAAGAAAGTAATAGATTATTGGGGTCCCAGCAAACGATTGTTGGGCGACATAAGATTCTTGGAAAATCTGCGACAATACGACAAGGATAATATTCCGGCACGCATAATGCAGGTACATATGTTCACCGACGAGCAAACTCGGCTTCCGTTAGGAGAAATAGTAGATTTAAAACAAGTACTGAAATAAATATTAAACTGAATGTTAATTTGAATTTGATATAAATTTCGGTACCGTCCGAAACCAAATGATAAGAGGCCCTTTCCCCTACGCCACATTTTTCCCCCAGCGGAGAGCCGAGTTTACTCGTGAGGTTACTGCACCGTACTTGCATCGATATTAAAAACCAAGATGCGACTAGACTGGACAAGAAAATTATTTGAATCGTCGTGGTGTGAAGGTTGTTGACTCGTCTTCAGGAAATTAAAACGAAATACCTGACGGACAAAAACTTCGAGCCGAAAGTCGTGGCGAGAGCATCGTCCGCGGCGGAGGGCCTCTGCAAATGGGTGAGAGCGATGGTCTTGTACGACGAAGTCGCGAAAGTGGTAGCACCGAAGAAGGCCAAGTTGGACAGCGCGCAGCATGATTACGAGCAGACCGTTGCGTTTTTAAAGGAGAGAAGGGAAATGCTCGCTGAACTAACGGAAAAGTTGGCGGTGCTAAACGAAAAATTGGAAGTGACCCTGGCGAAGAAAATCGAACTGCAAACCGAGGTAATCTAGCATGACTGCTGTTCATACGAATTAAATGTTAGTCAATTAAACGGATCGTACAATAAAATTATTTGCTGGTTCACAGGTGACCAATTGCCGAAACAAGCTGATCCGAGCTGAGAAACTGATCAGTGGATTGGGCGGGGAGAAGCATCGTTGGATGACAGCTGCAGCGAACCTGCAGAAATCCTACGACACGTTGCCTGGCGACATTTTAATTTCCTGCGGCATGATTGCGTACATGGGACCGTTCACAACGATCTATCGCATCGAGAGCTTGGATAAGTGGTTCGTGTACGTGAAAACCTTGGAAATACCGTGCACCGATCTGTACGATTTCGTCGAGACCCTGGGATCCGAGATAAAGATCAATTCTTGGAATATTTTCGGGCTGCCGCGGGACTCGTTCTCCACCGAGAACGCCATCATTATGGACAACTCGAAGAGGTGGAGTTTGTTCGTGGATCCTCAGAGTCAGGCGAACAAATGGATTCGTAACATGGAGAAGCAGAGCGAGCTCGAAATTGTAAAACTGACGGATTCGGACTATATGGGTATAATCGAGAGGGCTATGGAGTATGGTAAATATTGTGTGTGTAGATTGTTGTGTACGTGACGACCACGAACACGTTCCGAAACAGATACAAATACCGACCATAAATGGCCGGACACAGTACATACATATATTGTCGATATTATACCCGTCTGGATAGATCTGGACGGTGGTGTAAACATTAAAGTTTTCTGCTCAGCAAAATATTCCCTAACAGTGACATGTTTTCATTCAGGAAAACCTGTGCTCGTTGAGAATGTCCTCGAAGAACTTCCGCCGGCCCTCGACCCTATACTGATGAAGTCCATTTACAAAATGGGCGGTTTGTGGTTCATAACGCTCGGCGAGAAAGTGATCGAGTACAGTTTACGGTTCAGGCTGTACATCACGACGAAACTACGCAATCCACATTACCTACCGGAAGTATTCAACAAGGTAACGTTGATCAATTTCGCGCTGACGATGGATGGCCTGGAGGATCAGCTGTTGGGTATCGTGGTGGCGAAGGAGCGGCCAGACTTGCAAGAAAAACGAGAATACCTGATCGTGCAGAGCGCAGCGAACAGAAAAGCTTTGCAGCAAGTCGAGGACAACATTCTGAGAACGTTGGCCGATTCCGGCGCAAGCATTCTAGAGGACGAGGACGCCATCGAGATTCTAGACTCGTCCAAAATACTCTCGATCGATATACTGAAGAAGCAGTCCTCGGCGAAAAAAACGGAGATACAAATCGAAGGATTTCGACAAAGTTACAAGCCGATCGCTAGACACAGTTCTGCGCTGTACTACACAATCACCGATCTGCCCAATATCGATCCGATGTATCAGTACTCGTTATCGTGGTTTATCAATTTGTACATTAATTCCATCGACACCGCGCATAAGAGTAAGATCCTCGAGCGACGACTCATGTTTCTCCGAGAAACATTCACGTACAATTTGTATCGAAACGTCTGCAGATCTCTGTTCGAAAAAGATAAGGTAAATTCATGTAATTGTATAGTAATAATAATAATAACCTTGATAAGGAGAAGAAGAAGAAGAAAAGGAAGAAGAAGCGTAATAATGATACTTCCAATTAGGTGTTGTACTCGTTCGTGTTGTACACGACGATCTTACTAACGGAAAACGCGATCACGAGAGACGAACTTATGTTCTTTTTATCGGGAGGTACTACGTTGGCCGCGATCTCGGACAATCCTATGGCCGATTGGCTGCCGGACAAATCTTGGGCTGAGATTTCCAGGGTGCAGACCTTGCCGAGCTTCGCCGACTTTCAGACGAGTTTCGTTCGTAATTGGAAAGAATGGAAACGCCACTACGATTTAACGAATCCGGAGAACTCGCCGATACCAGATCCCTGGGAGAAAAGTTTGACACCGTTCCAAAAGCTGATCGTCGTGAGAATGATCAGAACCGATAAAGTCACGATCATGGTAAGGGGCAGAGTTGGGCAAAATGTAAGCTAATTAGAAAATCCGAATCACTGTTACAATTACACTTGTAATTAACTGTACTAAATTTCCCCGCAATTATGTTGCAATTACATTGTAATTGTAATTCAGATTTTGTAATTATTAATTATGTATATTAGTTGTTTTGTAATTTCTAATTATCGTATGACTCCTTTCAGATACAACGATTCGTCCAAAACGGTATGGGATTGAAGTTCATCGTGCCTCCGCCGTTCGATATCTCCAAGTCTTTCGGGGATTCGAATTTCCTGATACCGTTGATATTCATTCTCTCTCCGGGCTCCGATCCGATGGAGGCACTCACCAAATTCGCGGAGAGCACGAACTTCATGGAGAGATTTCATTCGATCTCGTTGGGACAAGGCCAAGGACCGATCGCTCGGAAGCTTATCGAGCAAGGACAGGCCGACGGTGAATGGATATGCTTACAGAACTGTCATTTGGCTGCTTCCTGGATGCCCACCTTGGAGAACATCTGCGAGAACTTTGATCCTTCGAACACGCACTCCAATTTCCGCCTTTGGCTGACCAGTTACCCGTCCGAGCACTTTCCCATCACGATTCTCCAAAACGGTGTCAAGATGACCAACGAGCCTCCGACCGGATTGCAGAATAATATCATGAGGCAACACGAATATACCTACCCAGATAGCACGTGACGCCTTGAAGACGTCTATTTTACGACTATTTTAAGTCTAAGGCGCCTTTACTAAAGGCCTTCAATAATCGGGAATATTTTGGTTGCCTACACAAGGGTTAAGTCGTCTTCAAAGCATCATTAGGCATCGTGTGCTATTTGGGTACATAATTATCCTGGTGCTAACGTATACATAAATACGTTGTTGTTGTTGTTGTCGTTAATACAGGGTTTCGAACTTTTAGATCATACAAATCCGAGGCGACCAAAGACCCAGAATTCTTCGACAAGGCCCCGAAGAAAAAGCGAGCGTTCTCGAAACTGCTCTACGCTTTGTGCTTTTTTCACGCAGTGGTGCAGGAAAGACGAAATTACGGGGCACAGGGTTGGAACATAAAATACGGTTCGTTGAATCGTTCGTGATTCTATTTTTTATCTTCTCGTTATCTTCCTCAGCGACATGGGCACAGGAAAGATGACGGGAACGGTTCTATCACTGCTAGTGAAGCGATCGATACCAATACTATTGATGATATTCAATCGGTAATTTACCGATTACAGGTTTCAACGAGTCCGATCTTCAGATATCCGCCCAACAACTCCAATTGTACGTGCACGACTATACGGAGATTCCGTTCAAAGCGATCGTATATCTGACAGGGGAGTGCAATTACGGTGGCAGAGTCACGGACGATCGCGATCGAAGATGTCTGAACACGATATTACAGGACTTTTACAACGAGACCGTGATCACGGATCCGAATTATTCTTTCGCCGATATTGGTCCCGAATACGCTCTACCGAAAAAGTACCGACGTTTGTCCCTTTTCTTCTTTCTATCAACATAGGATAGGTCCACTTATTTCCCCCCCACGCACAACAGACACGAATACGACGATTACATCAAACTGATCCAAGGAATTCCTTTGAATCCGCCACCGGAAGCACTCGGTCTGCACATGAATGCAGGGATAACGCGAGATCTCGAACTGGCGAACAATTTCTTCGAATCGATGCTGTTGGTTCAAGGAACGGGGTCGGCGGGCGACACCTCCGAGCAGGATGAGATATTGCTCAGTATGAAAAAGGATATATACGATAGGATGCCAAATTTATTTGACATCGAGGAAGCCCAAAAACGATACCCGGTCGTGTACGTCGAATCCATGAACACGGTGCTGATACAAGAATTAGAAAGGAATAATACACTTCTGCGGGAAATACGACAATCTCTCTCTACACTCGAGAATGCGGTGAAGGGACTGGTAGTAATGACGCCAGACCTCGAGGTACCGTAATTTAATTTCATTTAATTTAATACCATCAACGGGAAAGCCCATTTTATACAAAAGTTTAAGAAAAACATCGCTATGACACTAGTAGTTTTAAGTATACATGTAATACACGTCGACCGTAATAACACGCAATGACAACCGTAATCATGTACCATTTATAGTAGATATACACGATATGCAATTACAGATTCTGGCCATTCACATACTGAGCGCAAGGATTCCACCTTCTTGGAGAAAATCCTGTGCCTATCCAAGTTTGAAACCGTTAGCAGGTTTCGTCAATGACTTTCTCGATCGATTGGAGTTCTTTCAAAAATGGTTGCTGCACGGAATACCGAGAACATTCTGGATATCCGGTTTCTCGTTTGTGCACGCTTTCCTCACCGCGAGCACGCAAAACTTTGCCAGAAAATACAAGATACCAATCGATAAAATCGATTTCGACTTCGAGGTTCCCCTTTAAATATATATACATTTTAAAGAACACCTCATACGCCACAAAGAGGGAGGCTCTGACGTACAAATTTTCCCGCGATTCCACAGGTACTTCCCGCGTATGAATTGAACAAGTCCCCGATGGATGGTGTTTACGTTTACGGGATGTTCCTGGCCGGCGCCAGATGGGACATAAAGGGAATGTTGCTCGAAGAAAGTTATCCGAAAATCTTGTGGGATCTTATGCCGATCGTTTGGATGAAACCCAGTCACGTGGATAAGATTAATACAGGTCGACGATACCTATGTCCCCTTTACATCACTTCCGCCCGTTTTGGCATACTAAAGACAACCGGGCACTCCACGAATTACGTGTTGTCCCTTCTTTTGGACACCAAATATCCCGTTAGTCATTGGATCAAAAGAGGGCTCGCTTTACTTTGTCAATTAGACGATTAATAACCTGCAACTACTTTCAAATAAATCGATTGCTGTCAATCAATCATAACACAGACAATGTTTCCTTCGACTTGCAAAAGCGCGCCGTATCAAGGGTGCCATACTCTCAGAAAGAGATACAGCGACATACAGAAGCTTACCTCTGTAAAGTTAGCCGGAAAACTTTAACTTTTTAACGTTTCATTATACCCAATCGATTGGTGGTGATTGGTGACCTAATTGAAACATTTGGTGGTCAGTAATTACAGCAGAATATGTTCTAATTAGGCCACCAATCGATTGATTATAATGAAACGTTAAAAAGTCATAATTGCCCGGCTAACTTCACAGAGGTCAGAAGCTTGTGTAAGAAAGAGGAATATATGTTTAGGTTATGTCGATCTTCATACCTTGTATCTGTGCTGTTATCGACTATTATGGCGCCATGTCAACTGCTTTGAAATTTTCGGAGCAAAACATTTTTTCTTAACTTAAGACACATTTTATTGAAAGGCATACAACATAAGAAAGAAACGATCGTAGTTTCGCGTATCATTTTATGGTTTCGTAAATATGAAAAATACCACTTTTGTTATCGATAATGGTGCGAACACCGCGAAAGTTGGGTTAGCCTCTGACAACCCAAAGTAAGTTGCTACAGTGAACGAACAAATAATTAATTTAAAAGAATTAACGTGACCACTTACGTTTCCATTTTCTAGATTATTGCGTCTGGACTTTTCTATATATTACCGTTTCAGAAAGGATATCTCGTCAACTGGGATGTCCAGAAAACTGTATGGGACTATATATTCTCAAAGGAATGCTGTCCTCTAAATTTGAGTCATCTGTCTGTGATCATGACCGAACCTATGTACAATTTCTCTACTGTTCAAGAAGCTATGACAGAGATATTTTTTGAGGAATACGAGTGCCAGAGTTTGCTCAGAATTAATGCTGCTACTTTATCCTGTTACCAATATAAGACAGAGAATCCTAATACAAAGTGCTGTATAGTAGTGGATAGTGGATATAGTTTTACCCACATAATACCCTACATAAATGACACCAAAGTTAAAGAAGGTATTAGACGCATAGATGTAGGTGGAAAGCTTCTTACAAATCACCTGAAGGAAATAATATCTTACCGTCAATTACACGTTATGGATGAAACTTTTGTGATAAATCAGGTAAAGGAGGACTCTTGTTTTGTATCTCAAGACTTTTTCAAAGATATGGAAATTGCGAAAAGCAAATTGGAAAACAATCCTATAGTAAAGGATTATGTTTTACCAGATTATACAACATTGAAACGTGGTTTTCTGAAAAGTCCAGAGCCTCCTAATGAACAGCAAACTCTACGATTAAGTAACGAACGGTTCGCTATACCAGAGATATTGTTTCATCCTTCTGACGTTGGTATTCGGCAAATGGGTATACCAGAAGCAATTATGGATTGCTTGAAAGCATGCGACGAACAAACATGGCCCCATCTTCTGTCCAATATCATTCTTACAGGTGGAAATGCAAAGTTCCCAGGTTTTCAAGAAAGAACTTACAAAGAAGTTAGGAGCCTCGCTCCCGCCGAGTATACGATAAACGTTTATCTACCTGAAAAGTACATGTTCAGCTTTTTATAGCATCGCTAATAGTATCGATGAACACGTAATTTATCATTGTATTGTTTCAGCCCAATCACATATGCATGGTATGGCGGTAAAGCAGTATCAAAAGACCAAATATTTTCGAGTCTTCTAGTTACTAGGGAAGAATATGAGGAAGAAGGACACAATATTTGTTTTGAGAAATTCGACGTTTAATTATAATACATTTTTTAATTGATCAAATGGGATTTTTTTATTCCTTGCATTACGCGGGAATCATATTGCGCGCGTCTCGACATGTGCATATTGAGAAGTAAAATTTAAATATCTGTTTTAAAGTTACGTACAAATTAAAATATACCTGATAACAGTACATGAAATTTATGTGGATTACAAACATGTCCACTGTCTACAGCGACGCGAATTGCGATTGAATATTTTTTTAAATTGCAATAGATGCATTTCTAATTGATATCTCTACGTATGTATTTAACTTTGAAGATTATCGAAAAGACTTCTTTCGCCATCTCACAGCAAATTGTAAACCTAATCGGCTAACAGCTTGGACATTTTGTCGTAGATGGCGCAGTATGCCCATCATTATGCATATGGCGTATGCAAAATAATGATTAATGAAGAACTCCGCATCAAGATTCTGAACGGAATGTATCGATTCGGAGGAATTCAGCAAACAATCAGACACTAAACATTTAATGAATTGCCCAAACAATGATCGATTCAATATCAACATCATTGATCCTGAATTGTTTATTGTGATTTCATGCAATAAAAAAGTATAATTAATACCGGAAATGTGCAAAATGTAGCCATAGCGGAAGAGTGGCGGCGGTTTTACCTGGGTTTATGCACGACCGATAGAGAGTCAATGCATAATGCGTTCTGGAACCATCTGGAATTTGGAATTAATAATCGGAGTATGCTTTCTGTTATACGAGTTTCATAATACTATTGAAATAGTATTGCAGACAAAACGCATTTTAAGATTGATGTATTTTCGTAAAAAATTGTAAGACGCAAAAAGTAACAGTGTTTTTCTTTCACTAGGGTTTTTTGGAAACGTCGTATTTCCGGTAATACTTCTATCAGTGATAAACACTGGGGGCACAGCTGAATCTGGTGTTAGTGTTGGGTGCTCGATGGTGCTTGATGGTGCTCGAGCTGGCTCGACCGCGACCACAACCACGGATTTTTATGTTGTTCGATTCGGAGTAAATTTGATCGTGTCGGAGACGCATTTGTCGGGATCCAAATGGCTGATTTCTTAGACTCGGAAGCGGAGGAAAGCGAGGTATATAGATTGATTAATATCACGTGAAAAACTAAATGCATACGGTGTCTTTTCCAACGTCTCCTCGATCATCGGCAACTTATGTCATTGATCAATGTTTTCCGCCGTTATGTTTTAGGAGGAGGAGGAGTTGAACGAAAATGAAAAGAAAAAGCTGAAAAAGATAAAGGCCGTTGAGGAGAGCGAGGAGGAGGAAGAGGAGGGTAAGAATCGAAGTGATACATTTTAATTTTACGTCGTAATGAGTGAAGTATTTCTGCTTCAAAATGTCACAACTTCTGTTGCTTGATAATCGTTATTTACCCACAGACGATGAGGACCGTTTACGGGAGGAACTTAAAGATTTGATAGATGACAACCCTATCGAAGAGAGCGAAGGAGAGGACAGCGACGGTTCTGGGACTTCTAAAAAAAGGAAGAAGAGCGACGACGAAGATTTCGACGATCGCTTGGAGGACGAAGATTACGACCTAATCGAAGAAAATTTGGGAGTCAAAGTCGAGAGGGTACATACGACTTATTCTAGAGCTGTTACAAAGAAGAATAAATTGTACCGGTGTAGTGATGTTATTCTTTACTTTAGAAACGTTTCAAACGCCTCCGCAGGATACAAGATGAGGAATCGGAGGAGGAACAGGAGAAAGAGGTGGACGACGATAGGGATGCTATTGCAAATGAGCTATTCGAAGGCTCGGGAGATGTAAGCCCAACTTTCAATATGTATACATCTTGTAATACTTGATTTTATTGTTTTTTAGTTTTCATAAAACTTCCATTATTTTCTGTAACAAAAAAAACACGTAACTGTTGTGCTTGTTTTCATACTTCTATCAGGAAAGAGAAATTAGTATGGTATGTATGGTAGCCACCAAGAATAATCGGTGACGCGTTTCTAAATTGGTTGACCATCGTAAATTATTATTTGTTAGGAGGACGAGAGAAGAAGCGAACGAAGTCATAGACCTGAGGTAGAAACGTTCGACGAGGAAGGAAGCGAAGGGGAATACACCGACGCGGATGATTTTATCGTCGACGACGATGGCCGACCGATCGCTGAGAAACGTAAGAAGAAAAAGCCGATATTTTCGGACGCGGCGTTGCAGGAAGCTCAAGACATTTTTGGCGTCGACTTCGATTACGACGAATTCGGTAAATACGGGGAAGAGGACTACGAGGAGGAGGAGGAAGACGAGGAAGAAGAGGAGGACGAGTATATGGACGAAGAGGATGCTGAAAGACCGAGGAGACCGAAGAAACAATTGAAGAAGAAAACGACGAGGAAAAGCATCTTTGAAATTTACGAACCTAGCGAACTTAAGCGCGGTCACTTTACCGATATGGACAATGAAATCCGTAACACGGATATACCAGAGAGAATGCAACTTCGTTCGGTTCCCGTTACACCTGTCGCGGAGGGATCCGACGAATTGGATCTAGAAGCGGAATGGATCTACAAACAGGCATTCTCTCGACCGACTGTTTCTATTCAAGACGCACACTTAAATGCAGAGGCAAAAGAGAGAGCTCGGAAAGGGCCACAGACGATTGGAAAGATCAAGAAGGCATTGGACTTCATGCGAAATCAGCATTTCGAAGTTCCTTTTATATCGTTTTATCGTAAGGAATACGTTCTTCCGGAGTTGAACATCAACGATCTATGGAAAGTGTACAAATTCGACGCGAAATGGTGTCAGCTGCGGCAACGAAAAGAGAATTTACTGAAGTTGTTCGAAAAAATGCGCAATCATCAATTGGACGAGATCATGAAGAACCCGGACGCTCCTTTACCCGATACCGTGCGAGTGATCAAAGACGATGATATAGAACGGCTGAAAAACGTGCAAACCATCGAGGAACTGAACGACATTTACTATCATTTTATGTTGTACTACAGCCACGAAATTCCAGCGATGCAGGAGGCCGTGCGACGGAAAGAGAAGGAAGCACGGCGGGAGGCGAAGCTTCAAAAGCGAAAGCAGCAGATCGCGGACGCGGAGGAGAACGGCGAGGATCCACCGCCGGAAGATGAATCAGAGGTGGTGGAAGAAGAAGAGGAACACGATGACACACTCAAGCAAGCGATTCGAACCGGCCCGTATTCGATCTGCAGACGGGCCGGTCTCGATAGCTTGGCGAAAAAGTTCGGTCTCAGTCCCGAGCACTTTGCTGAAAATTTACGGGACAATTACCAGCGACACGAGGTGGACCAAGAGCCCACGGAACCGTTGACTATCGCGAACGAGTACTGCAGCCAGATACGCACACCGGAAGAGGTACTGAAAGCCGCTCAATTAATGGTAGCTATACAATTAGCACGTGAACCGTTGGTAAGGAAATGTGTAAGGGAAATGTACATGGAAAGAGCAAAGATATCCGTGAAACCCACGAAAAAGGGAACCAAGGAGATAGACGAGAGCCATCCCATTTATGGGATGAAGTATCTCAAGGACAAACCCGTGCGGGATCTCGTTGGCGATCAGTTTTTAAATTTGGCGATTGCCGAGGAGGATAAACTAATCACTATCACGTTGAGCGACACGATCGAGGGTAACACTAGCAGCAATTACGTGGACGAGATGAAGCAGCTCTATTACCGGGACGAGTTCAGCAAGAACGTTCAGGATTGGAACGCTTTAAGAGTCGGCAGCGTCGAGATGGCGCTCACGCGAATGGTTATACCGAGCCTGAAGAAAGAACTGAGAACGAACCTGATCGCGGAGGCTAAAGAATGCGTGATGAAGGCGTGCTGTCGTAAGATGTACAACTGGATTAAAGTAGCCCCGTACACGTGCGAATTCCCAGAGGAAGAGGACGAGGAGTGGGACACCAGCAAAGGACTCCGTGTAATGGGCTTGGCGTACGTTCCCGATTATTCGCAAGCTGCGTTCACTTGTCTCGTCGCGCCTGACGGAGAATGCACGGATTACTTGCGATTGCCGCATCTAATGAAACGGAAGAACAGTTACCGGGAGGAGGAGAAAACAATGAAGGAGGCCGATCTGTTGGCGTTAAGGAACTTTATAGCCAGTAAAAAGCCACACGTTATAGTGATCGGCGGTGAATCCAGGGAGGCGATGATGATCGCGGCCGACATTAAGGAATGCATCGCGACTCTGACGGAGGATGAGCAATTCCCAGCCGTTCAAGTGGAGATCTACGACAACGAACTGGCGAAAATATACTCGAACAGTAACAAAGGCGTGTCTGAATTTCGCGATTATCCAGATCTGTTGCGGCAAGCCATTTCATTGGCGAGACGAATACAAGACCCGTTGGTGGAGTTCTCGCAGCTCTGCACAGCGGACGAGGAAATCCTCTGCTTGAAGTATCACAGCCTGCAGGATCAATTGCCGAAGGAAGAGCTGCTCGAGAATCTCTACCTGGAGTTTGTCAATCGGGTGAACGAAGTCGGCGTCGACGTGAACAAGGCGGTCCAGCAGGCCTACTGCGGTAATTTGGTCCAATTCGTCTGCGGCCTGGGGCCGAGAAAAGGGCAGGCCTTGATAAAAATGCTGAAGCAAACGAACCAAAGGTTAGAGAACAGAACGCAGCTGGTAACAGCGTGTCACATGGGGCCGAAGGTGTTTATTAATTGCGCCGGTTTTATCAAGATAGATACGAACAGCTTAGGGGACAGCACCGAGGCTTACGTGGAGGTTCTCGACGGGTCGCGGGTGCATCCGGAGACGTACGAATGGGCGAGGAAAATGGCGGTTGACGCGCTGGAGTACGACGACGAGGACGCGAATCCAGCAGGCGCTCTTGAAGAGATTCTGGAGTCGCCCGAGAGATTGAAGGACTTGGATCTGGACGCGTTTGCGGAGGAGCTCGAGAGGCAGGGTTTCGGGAACAAATGCGTCACGTTGTACGACATTCGCGCCGAATTGAACTCCCGTTACAAAGATCTGCGTGTACCGTACCAGACGCCGAGCGCGGAACGATTGTTCGATATTCTAACCAAAGAAACCCCGGAAACGTTCTATGTCGGGAAACTGGCCCTGGCGACTGTGATCGGAATAAGTCACAGGAAACCGCAAGGAGATCAATTGGATCAAGCTAATCCCGTGAGAAACGACGAGACAGGTCTGTGGCAGTGCCCGTTTTGCCTGAAGAACGACTTTCCTGAACTGTCCGAAGTGTGGAATCATTTCGATGCCGGAGCCTGTCCAGGAAAAGCAACGGGTGTCAGATTGAGATTGGACAACGGAATATCTGGTTACATTCACATTAAAAACTTGTCCGATAGGCATGTCGCCAATCCAGAGGAACGAGTCAGCATAGGGCAGATCATTCATTGTCGGATCATAAAGATCGAAGTCGAACGATTCAGTGTCGAGTGCACGAGCAAGAGCAGCGATCTGGCAGACAAAAATCACGAATGGAGGTGCGTTTTTTGGTCGGCTAAGAATAGACTTTACAATTTCAAATTTTTTTAAATTTCAACGTACGCGCTCTAACAGGTGACAGCCGAATGGCTGTTTTTTATTTAACACTAGAACTGCCAAGCCCATTTCCGTGTCCTCCGACATGTTCGTTATACTCTGCATATGTTTGCATATTATTCCCTTTGATTTTTTGTACGCAGACCACAAAGGGATCCGTTCTACGACACCGAGGCAGAGCAAAAGGACATCAAAGTCGAAGAGGACGCGAAAAAGGCGAAGCAACGGCAAACATACGTGAAGCGAGTAATCGTTCATCCTTCCTTCCACAATATCAGTTTCGCGGAAGCCGAGAAATTGATGCAAACGATGAAACAAGGGGAGGCGATCGTCAGGCCAAGCAGCAAGGGCGCGGATCACTTGACAGTCACGTGGAAGGTGACCGATGAGATTTACCAGCACATCGACGTGAGGGAAGAGGGAAAGGAAAACACGTTTTCTCTGGGACAAAGCCTGTGGATCGGTAACGAGGAGTTCGAGGACTTGGACGAGATTATCGCGAGACACGTGAATCCGATGGCTGCGTACGCCTCGGAGTTGTTGGATTTCAAATACTATAAGCCAACTGTAGAAGGTATCAAAGATAAGGCGGAGGAGATACTGAAGGAACAGAAGAAAGAAAATCCTGGCGGTATACCGTACATAATATCCGCTGCGAAGGTCTGTATACAGTCGATCGGTTCTCCACACGTTTAACCCTCCGAGCTGTCCGTGTAATTCAGAAACTGATCGACGTATGACATTCTATGAAAAAGACGCCGCAGAATAATTGACTTACGTCTTCGGCTCACGCCATTTCCTGTTTTACTAGCTGCCCTGTTGTCTTCTAGTCGACAAAACTTCTACAGTGTCGGCATGGGCCTCGAGATCGAGCCACCAAGACTTTGTGTTAGTAACCTATCGATGTGAGTCAGAAATGTTACGGCTTCGTACGGCCCGCGAGTCCAGTACTCGGAGGGTTAACGCCTACGCACTGTACATATGTATGTATATAATTTCTTTTTCTTTTTTCTCTTTGAACGAAAGTTGACGGTGCATTTCAGAGTTACCCTGGAAAATTTCTCTTGTCTTACCTACCGCGAGCTCGGTGTCGCCACGAATACGTGACAGTGTCGCCGGAAGGATTCCGATTCAGGGGACAAATGTTCGGCAGGGTAAACGATCTGTTTCGGTGGTTCAAGGAACATTTCCGAGATCCAGTGCCGGGTCAATCCACTCCCAGCACACCACGCGGTGCAATGACCTCTAGAACGCCCTATCACACGACGCCAGGTGCAGTGACCGGTAAGCTTTTCCCAATATCATCGTCCCTTATTTCAGAGATTTGAGGCTTTCACGACCCGACATCGTACAGTTCTCACTGTTGAGGTAGTATCCTGTATCCCTATTGATGTCCCTATTGACACGGCTTACACCCGAAAGACTCAACAATGAGAACTGTATGTCCCTTATTTCATTGTTCACGTCACCATCTGAATGCTGTGTTTTCAGGAATGAATCAAGAAGCGATACAAAGAGTGGCGCAGAATCTTCCCCATCATATGTTGCACTCTCTGTCGCAAGTGGCGAACCAAACACCCCATCACTACCCGCCTCATACACCAGGAACCGCGAGCGTAGCCGGTTACGGCGGAGTCCACACTTATCCGAACACACCGTATACGCCTTCCGGGCAAACACCGTTCATGACACCATACCAAACGCCACATCACACTCCCCACCATGGTCAACCAACCCCCAGATATGGGCAACAAACCCCCAATCACCAACAAGGTCCCTTCATTCATCCCCCTCCCCCCTCGGTCGCCACGCCCGGTCATCACAGAAGCACTCCATCGCACAGACCTACGCCACCAATGTCGACCCCCGGCGATCCGATGGACTGGAAAAAAGCGGCGGAAGCTTGGGCAAGATTGAAAACTGGTCCCCGAATGTCGTAAGTGAATGATTAACTAAAAGCACAACTTGGATACAGGAAATCCTCAATGAGTGTTCGAAGGCTCCTCGGCACTGACAAGGAGAGATCCCCAGCTATAATGCTGAGTTTTTAATTAGGTTTAGCAGACTGAGCTTGGAATTCTGAAGCCAATGATATTTGTTTCAGCCGCATATGGCCATTAGTTTATGAAATATTTAATGTTCAGTGTTGCGAAGCTTTCAAACAATCATCGATTTACTGTAATCTCCGAAACATATTTCATTGCATAACGTGGTTCCTTTACCCCCTTCATCAGCGGCTCGACCCCAAGATACGAGGATTCGAGAAAAACTCCACGAAACTACGAGGAATCGGTCGGAAGAACGACTCCGCGTAACAGAAGTTCCGCTCGGACTCCATCTTATAAGTCTCCACGGGGAACACCGCATACGAATTCTAGTCCTCGAAGTATGTCTCTTAGCGGAGATGGTACTCCTCTGTACGACGAAAGCTAACTAAGATTATATCATTTTACGTGATATAAAGAAGCGAACGAACATGCAAATAAATATATAAATGAATCGAGTAATCGCGTCGCATTTGCATCGATAATATCCTTAGCAACGAGCATCAATCGTACTGTATAAAAAAGAAAAAAAAAAAAGACAGAGATGAAGAAATGTTGAAGCCATTTATAAAGTCATTGCAATCCATTAATATATCGGTATCTTCCAATCCGTTGCACGTTTATATAAGTATATATATATATATATATAGATATTTAGGTGAACGAAATTGAAGGCGCGTATTAAGATGGCGTACTTCGTATATACACGTATGTACATATATACATATAAAACGTCGTCGCATACTCGATTATATACCTCTTACTTGACATGTCCACAAATGTTATAAAACTTGCTACTTGTGAAACTTTTATTTTTCACTATACTATCGCATACTGACTTACGCTTTAGTATACACATAACACATTTTCTCTCAATTTTAACTACACCGATACTAAGTTATTGTACATTTCTTGTGTTACTGACTTAGGAATGGAATATATTTCTTACGTACTTTATACAGTTGTTAAATCACATTATTAAACAATAAAATAGTCTACATAAAATACTTGGCAATAACGTTAATGGTCCCCTCAGATAAAGCAACCATATGCAAGTACCATGCGAACTTTTTAAATGAGTGTTTTATCTATAAATGGCAACGAGATATAAAACATAGTATTACTTTAGTCATAAGTGTAAAACATGCACATACATGTATCATCCTGCGATATATTACTTTACTATACATGAGACTTTTCATCCTCCGACAATGTGTCATTGTTAAATTGAAAACTTTGATAGTATAAACATTCTCCATTGTTATATGTCTCGGTGGAAGATGGGTATTCATCCATCGACCTGAAGAAAAACAGAACTATGTTGACAATGTAAAATATTATGTGGACATTTAATGATTGGCAATGGCATACTTGAGAATTACATTTGTTTAGTCTGGATAGGCGACGTACTCGGTTTAATGCCTGACTTTATTATAGGATTGATTGGTTCTGACGTCATTTTCGTTTCTTTCTTTCCCGAATAAAGTTTGCGCTGCAAAGTTAATGCAATTATCTATTTTATAATTCGACAGAGTCTAATAACGAATCATTTACCGATTTTTCTGCATTGGCTTGTTCATTGTTGCACTTTTCTGTCGCGTCAACAGAATGACCTCTTTGTCTCTGTAAAATCAATTATAAAAGAAGTACAACTATCGAAGAAAGAATTGGTACAAGAGAAATAAAGAAAACGTTACTTTTTTCACGGGAGAGCATCTACTATCGCTAGAATCACTTGAATCTACCATTCTCGTAACCAATCTTCTCTTCTGTTTCCTTGGCCTACTTCTATCATGTCTTTCTTTTTCGACTACCTTTGCAACTACTGCGGATCCATTATTAGTTGCCTTCTCTGTAACACTCGCACTTGAATTCTAGAATGCGAAGTATAATACATTTCATAAAGTAGCGTTTATAATAAATTGAAGATCACATTAACTTGAATAATAGTGACAGGCATACCTTTGATTTTTCAAAACTGTTCTTACTAGTATTATCACGCGTGGGCATTACTGGAAGCTCTTGTAACGAACCTGGAGTGTATACTGGATTATTATCTTTCACAGTGATGCGTTCACCTGGCATAGAATGGACAATTTACCTGATTCGTTGATTGTATTTTCAAATGCAGTCTACTTAAATATCTCTTACCAGTCCAAAAATTTAGTGGGGGTACAATTCGCCTGCCTTTCGAACTTTTACCAATTTGTACAGAATCCATTGTATTGTCCAGTGCAGTGTTTCTTTTCACATTGCTTTGCAATAATTTCCATGATTTGCAAAATTCCTCTATTCTTCTAGGACATCCATAACGACATTGGCTCACCAACTCTTTCGGTACCACTGTATATGCAATAATAATTACTAATTACTTGAACTATTTATGAAAAATTTAAACGGAATATTAAATTTTCTAACCATGTTTAGTATCATTTAAGTCACCAACCAATTCGTAACGTTCATGATTTATTGTCTCGATTAGTTTTAATGATACTCGACACAATACTGCATCCGTTTTAAACGTTCTATTAACAACATGACCAACGTCGCTGCATATACAAACGTACATATATTAATGCATTATATATTGGGTTAAGTGTATAACGAATTAAAAAGACGTGAACACTTACTTCAGTAATTTTCCCTCGAAAATTAAACTCGGTTTTGAATCGCATATAACATTTGGTGTCCAATTGGCTAATAACTTGACTTTACAATTGCCGCTGTCCTTTCCATCTTTCAAATCACGTGCACGAATCTGGGCCGGGTTCCCTGATTTTTCATCTTCTATACTGTTCTCGATAAACGAAACTGAATCCATATTTCGAGGAGCGTGATGTTTTTTAAAACGGGAATTTTCCTTTACCGATTGTTGTATTTCGTCCTCTAGTTTCTTAACAGTGACACTTAGCTTCTTTAATTGGTTCACTTCTCCACAGACTGTATGTACATCAACGGGTACTGAACTAATTACAATAGGTTTTGAGATTTTGTCCATAGCATCTTTGGACTGATGAGACAGACGATCTTTAAGTCGTTTGCGCGACGCTTCGTTCTGATGATGATTTATATGATTTTCCTTTTCAAAACTTTTGTTTTGAAACAAATTTTCTGTCATTTCATTTTTATTCTGTTTAGTTCCATTAATATCACAGGAATTATATTCTTTTGCATTGAAAGGAACACACAAATTTTTGGCAAATTTATGGCCAGCTGTTGAATTTACTTGAACGAAATGTTCCTGCATTTCGCGATTTCTATCTTCTAAAAGGACGTTCGATTCCTCCTGTTGTCCTCTTAATACTTTATCCAACGGATTGATATTCTTACTACCATTATTTTCACCCTTTGCATTTATTACCTTTCGAACTTCTGGAACTTTTATTTTATCGTCTATAATAGTAACACTGGAATCATTGTGGTACATGGTATTAATATTTTCAGAGCTAACTGGTCGTACATTTGATGTCAGTTTCTTTTCCACATCATTCTTCCAATGCATAAGTTTCATTCTTGCTTTATACTTACAGTGCTTTGCCTGTCTTTCCTTTTTTTGTAGAAATATTCGTTTTGCTTGTATCTTCGGTATTCCAGCATAGATTTCACTCTCGCTGTCTGAAGTATTCTGATTTTTGCAGTTATCCACTTTGGTAGAAGCTTTTATCTGCAGTAACGAACCGTTACAAGCTATCGTTCCATTATCTGGGATTACATGTCCTGTTTTCGCAGGATATATCTGGTTGTGATGGATCGTAGTGTTTTTACTATTGTGTAAAGGACCTAATTCACCGTTTGCATTATTTTTTTCTTGCCTCATACTTTTGTTCTGTACAGATTCTGAAACTTCTGTATTGGATTCATCATTTTTAACCGATCCATGTAATACAATAGAACGCATACAGTCGAGCAATGACGCGAATGTATCGTAAAATTTCTGAGAACAGTTCTTATCCGATAATGAACCTACAATGACACTTAATTGGAGTGCCAATTTTTTCGCTTCATCCTCGTTATAAGAACAATTAGAAGCCACAGTTTCCAATTGCATACAGTGTTCTGTGTCATTATTTTGCTGGCTGGTTAATTCGATATCAGATGGATATGTTTGCGTGGACGAATTGCACATTCTATGATAAATTGGAGTACAATTTTGTTCATCTTCTTTTACTTGCATGACATTGCTAGGGATTATCTGAGATACATGTGAATCATTGAACGATTTCGACCATGGACTTTTACTTTCAGGACTTTCTGCACGCGAAAATGTGATGTCCGTTACTTCGCTCCTTAAACTATCATCACTGTCTGCAATAGCAGCAGGCCAACGAAACGACAATATGGATCCTTTTTCTACAAATGTTCTCCAAATTTGATAAACATTTTCCCAGTCATCAGGAAATCCGTTGTAAAATTTACCGCTAACATAGTCTGGTAGCTCTATGAAGTAATTACTTCTTAGTTTTAAGTATACAATTATAAACAGGTTCATAAAAATTTACATAACTGGAAAATATAATTAAATATATGTACCATGCTCGTCGTCAACAATATTCCCTTCCAATTGGTACATATGCTTACAGGTAGACTGAACCATGGTTGATGTCCATCTTCTTATAATAGGCTTGCTTCTAGCAAACTGTCCACTGAAACGTTAAAACGGAATTATAATAAAAATATACGCATAGCTATTAAGACTTACGTTTCTATTGTTCCTTTAATAATCAATTGACCCTGCTCATTTAATGTAACTTTCCAATCGCTGAAAATCCTAATTTTTCGATTTTGCTGTACGTTAACATCAGAACCAATTTGTAAGGAACCAAGGATAGTTCTTTTAGGAGATGTTTGATCAGTATCGAACACGGTACATTCACTCTGATGTACTGATGTACTCCCAGTGTTACTACATTTTGATATAACGTTCGATTTCTTAGAAGCATGAAGAACACGATTAAAATTAGGTGGTGGCATGATAAAATGATCTTCTTGTAAGCCATTTGTCTTATCAAATTTCTTTACACTAGATGTAGCAATATTTTTGCATTTTTTCTCCATATTCTTCGAATTCAAAACTATATTCCTCAAATTCTTGCTAGAAGCAACAACTTCGCTGTAAATGCAGGAGGATTGCAAAGATGGAACATTACTACTGGAATCAAATCCATCCACATTGATGCTCGAAATACTAGGAGACATAGGTAAATGCCACAATTCATCGCCTTCTTGTCTATTTCCTTTCTTAAGAGAACCAAGCTTTAATGATCGCTCCAATCTCTTGTATCGTTCCTCGGTTTGTAGATCGGAGAATTTCACCTGTACAAATGTAAATGTCATACTGAATGATCGCAAAATAATGCAATACTAAATGTAAACGATTACCTCTGTTATATGTGCCATTTGAAAACTCTGATGCTAATCATTTACATGAATTCAATAGTAATTATACATAATTAACACCTTTTGTATCAGCGACAATTTACTTATGTTGTACAGTTAGTTCCTTGCGTCAAACTTTGACAAATTATTTCAGGAAATCCCATGTATTTGTCACATAACCCCTAAGAGAACAAATGTTTCTTTTTACTGTGTTAGTACCATGGATATATTTACAAACATCATGAAATGCAAATACATACAAACAAAAATATTCTTCGCATTTTAAAACAATGAATTATTTTACCTTAATTTCTGAATTTCATTTCACGTGTACACTGCATAATATTCGCGGGCAATTTCGATACACTTCACTAACTAAACATTTAGAAATTTAAATGTGTAACCGTCATGTTGTCCTTACAGTGGTTCTCAATGTCCACCTAGAATCTATTTAGATTCTTAATACGTAGATTATATACTAGAGATGGCGTGCAAAATCACTAACGGTGATTTATCACAGTGATCGCCGAATCACGATCACGATCGTGATTTAACTTCATTCACGACCGTGATTGCGATTTTTTTATCTTTAAACAGAAAAACGTATTCAACATGATTTTACGATGAATTACATTACTGTGTTTGTGAATGATTTGCTAGGTAACATGTAGATTATAATTTATAATCATTAATTTATTCATTATTCTTCATTGTTACTAATTATTCTTTCACTTTATACGATATAACTCGAATTTTTGTTTTGATGTCGTTAATATAAAATATAAAATATACAGATTATGTGTCGCGTGTAAAGAACTGTTAGGTTTCTCCACCAATCAGAAACGATCACGAGAAATCACGAATCACTGTGAAAAATTACCGTGATTGAGAACGAACGTGATCGAATCACGAGTGATTCACAAGTAGCAGTTCACATCATTTCTAATGAGAACGTGAGGTCACGGAGCCCCCGGTGGAGGCGCCATAGCCCCTGCACGGTGAGAGCGTGGGGTCACGGAGGCCCCGGTGGAGGCGCCATTGATCACGTGGGGTGAGAGGGTGGGGTCACGGAGCCCCCGGTGAAGGCGCTACAGACCCTACACGGCGGTCCCGGTGGAGGCGCCATTGATCACGTGGGGTGAGAGCGTGGGGTCGCGGAGCCCCCGGTGGAGGCGCCACTGATCACGTGGGGTGAGAATGTGGGGTCACGGAGCCCCCGAAGCATGCTGAAGAGACCCCGTGTGTGTGTGAGATGTATGATGTACAATTAGAATTTCAACGATTTATAAATATAAGTACACACGGCTGAACTCAACGATAAATTTATTAATAAAATTATTTACAAAACTTAGGATCGATAAATTAAACATCAAAACTGAACATCTGAAACAATCAATAAATTATTAACAAACTTCAATATTCAAAATTAACGCGCAAAACTACTATCAAGTCCCGACATACATATTTATTTATCGTGTATATATTATATGACGGATATTGTTTGGAATTTATACATATGTTTATGTTTATATATTTTAAATTTTATATTAAATATTTAAATAAATAGATAAAGTATAGCATTGTATTTTATTGTCTCTCAACGCAGAAACAACTTGGGCCGGTCGACGCTCGATGCGATCGACCACGTCCGTGCCCTCGTGGACCTGGCGGTCTGCCGGGGTGGGGGGTGGCGTTGGCTGTAAGCTTGGATATAGGCAACGCGTTCAACACCCTCCGCTGGAACGCGATACGCGGGGCGCTCCGGGAGTACGGAGTGCCCCCGTATCTGCGGGCCGTTGTCCGGGACTACCTCGCGGACCGGGAGATACAGTACCCCGCCCAAGGGGGAAGGCTGGTGCGCAGGAGGGCGAGCCGGGGCGTGCCCCAGGGATCCGTTTTAGGACCATTCCTATGGAACCTGGGGTATGACTCGGCGTTGCGC